>NC_090651.1:350819001-350871097 GCF_040937935.1 Hyperolius riggenbachi | reverse complement strand
ATAAACATGTTTATCCGCACTCCGTAACAGATTTGGTGTGCAGGCCTCAGGACAATGTTAACCATATGTAACCAAGAAAGAGGAAAATAAATCCTGAACAGATGGGCCGCAACACCATGTAACAATGTAACAATCTTTATTAAACACTCTGTATCGACATGATAAAAATGATTTAAAAGGAAAGAAGCTGCCAAGTAGCATCACCACAATACAATAAATGTGGACAAACTTTATCAAAAATGCCTCACCACCTTAATATAAAATACGCCCTGTAAACTGTATAGATTGTCAATTGGGGAACCCAATATAGAGCAATGCCAGACCTGGGTCTCAAATCCTATAATAAAGTGCAGTTGCCTAAATAGATATAAATAGATAAACTGTGAACCATAGTGCAAGTGAGCAAATAACAGTTATATATGCTCAAGGAACATGTGTAATGATAATGACGTATGGACTGTGCATACATGGATCAGAAATACAATGGGGTGCATAATATACATACATATACCGGTCTGGACATATCAGCAGCTGCGAGGTAAGGGCGGTGGGAGGCACACAAGACGCTCCATTTATATTTATTGTATTGTGGTGATGCTGCTTGGCAGCTTTTTCCCTTTTACATGATTTTATCATGTTGATACAGAGTGTTTAATAAAGATTATTACAGTGACTACATCCACACTTAAGGCCAGGTAGTCGGCTACCTGCCGGTCCAGGCGATGGTGGAGGGTGGATCCGGAAGGGCTAAGGCGAGATGTTGGACTAAGGAATGTCCGCATGTCTGACATCACCATGAGATCGCTGGAGTGTCCTGTCCTTGCCTGCGTGGACTGGTGAGGAGGAGGGTTACTGGCAGTGGCACCTTTATTCTGTTGTGCTGTGACATCACCCTTAAAGAGAAACTCCAACCAAGAATTTAACTTTATCCCAATCAGTAGCTGATACCCCCTTTTACATGAGAAATCTATTGCTTTTCACAAACAGACCATCAGGGGGCGCTGTATGACTGATATTGTGGTGAAACCCTTCCCACAAGAAGCTCTGAGGACCGCGGTACTTTTGACAGTTTGCCACAATGTAACAAGGTTCACAGACAGGAAATAGCTGTTTACAGCTGTCTCCAACAGCCCAAACAGCTAGCAGCAGCTACATAACCTGCCCACAGTAAAAATATCAACATGTTATAAATGTCAGAATGTAAATCGGGGAGACTAAAGATTTTACAATGAGCAAACACTGACTAAATCATTTATACATAATTATTGTAAAAATGAAGCACTTTTTTATTACATTATTTTCACTGGAGTTCCTCTTTAAACTCACTGTAAAGCATAGTTGCCAGCTTGTTCTGCAAGTGCTGCATCCTTTCTGCCTTCAGGTGAGTTGGTAACATCTCCACCATTTTGTGCCTATACCGAGGGTCTAGTAGCGTGGCCACCCGGTACAGCTCATTCCCCTTGAGTTTTTTTATACAGGGGTCCCTCAACAGGTTGGACAACATGAAAGCCGCCATCTGCACAAATTTGGATGCAAATGTACTATCCATCTCCTCTTGATCTTCCTCAGTGATGTCAGGTAAGTTCTCCTCCTCCCCCCAGCCACGAAGAATACCATGGGAAAGTTGAGCAGCACAAGCCCCCTGTGACGCCTGCTGCAGTTGTTCTTCCGCCTCCTCCTCCTCCTAAAAAAAAACACCTTCTTCATCATCTGACTCCTCTTCCCCACACAACTCTTCCTCCTCCTCCCCCCTCCTCTGTGCTGCCGCAGGTGTTGAGGAAACATCTGGTTCTGAGAATTGATCCCACAACTCTTCCTCCTGTTCCCGTTCACGCTCCTCCACAGCTTGATCCACCACTCTACGCACAACACGCTCCAGGAAGAAAGCATATGGGATCAAGTCGCTGATGGCGCCTTCACTGCTACTCACCATGTTTGTCACCTCCTCAAATGGCCGCATGAGCCTGCAGGCATTTCACATGAGTGTCCAGTACTTCGGCCAGAACATCCCCATCTCCCCAGGGTGTGTCCTTCTACTGTAGTTGTAGAGATACTGGTTGACAGCTTTCTCCTGTTGTAGCAGGCGGTTAAATATAAGGAGGGTTGAATCCCAGCGAGTCGGGCTATCGCAAATCAAGCGTCTCACCGGCAAGTTCTTTCTCCGCTGAATATCGGCCAAGCGTGCCATGGCCGTGTAAGACCGCCTGAAATGCCAACACAACTTCCTGGACTGCTTCAGGACGTCCTGTAAGCCTGGGTACTTACACACAAATCTCTGAATTATTAGATTCAGCACATGTGCCATGCAGGGTACATGTGTCAACTTTCTCAAATTCAAAGCCGAAATGAGATTGCTGCCGTTGTCACACACCACATTGCCGATCTCCAGTTGGTGCGGGGTCAGCCACTGATCCACCTGTTTGTTCAGAGCAGCCAGGAGAGCTGCTCCAGTGTGACTCTCCGCTTTGAGGCAAGACATGTCTAAGATGGGATGACACCGTCGTACCTGGCATGCAGCATAGGCCCTGGGGAGCTGGGGCTGTGTAGCTGGAGAGCAGATCGCAGCACCAGTAGAGTTAAACTGCCACTCAGCCAAGGAGGAGGATGACAGCGAAAAGGATGTAGCAGGAGAAGGAGAGGAGGTGACAGGAGGCCTGCCTGCAAGCTGTGGAGGTGTCAGAACTAGGTCCACTGCAGAGCCACGTACTCCCTGCTTGCCAGCGGTCACCAGGTTGACCCAATGGGCTGTGTAAGTAATGTACCTGCCCTGACCGTGCTTGGCAGACCAGGCATCCGTGGTCAGATGGACCCTTGACCCAACGCTGTGTGCCAGAGATGACACCACTTGCCTTTCAACTTCACGGTACAATTTGGGTATCGCCTTTTTTGAGAAATAATTGCAGCCTGGTATCTTCCACTGTGGTGTCCCAATGGCCACAAATTTTCGGAAGGCTTTAGAGACCACCAGCTGTTATGGTAACAGCTGGCGAGCTAACAGTTTCGCCAAGCAAGCTGTCAGACGCTGGGCAAGGGGGTGACTGGCAGACATTGGCTTCTTCCGCTCAAAGATTTCCCTCATGGACACCTGGCTGCTGTGGGCAGAGGAGCAGGAACCGCTCAAGGTGAGAGGCGGAGTGGAGGAGAGTGGCTGTGATTGTGAAGGTGCAAGGGAGAAAGCGGCTGAAGATGATGCGCCTGAAGGAGGAAGAGGAGAAGAAGGGTGGCTTAGCTTTTGTGTGCTGCTTTTCCTCAGGAGGTCTTCCCATTGCAGTTTGTGCCTTTTCTCCATGTGCCTTCGTAAGGCAGTTGTCCCTACGCGGGTGTTGGCCTTTCCACGGCTCAATTTTTGGTGGCAGAGAGAACAGATGGCATTGCTCTGATCTGAGGCAGACACACAAAAAAATGTCCACACCGCTGAGCCCTGGGGTGTGGGCACTATGGTGACGTCAGCAGCTGACGTTGAAGGGCATGTTGGCTGGCTGTCCATAAGTGGCAAAACATGGCGCTGGACACTGTCACCAGTTGTTTCTGACAACGAGCTCCCCCTGCTTCTTTCAGGAACTCGTCTCCTCCTACTCCTCTCTGACTCCCTCTCTGAACTGTCCCCCTGTTCATCTTCTCTATTGGAAACCCACGTGACATCCGTATCATCATAATCATCATCATCATAATCATCCTCCCCAGCTTTGCTTGCATCAGACAATTCCAAAACTGCACCAACAGCAGGTACTTCATCATCCTCCTCCTCACACATTACGTACATAGTGTCGCCTAACTCAAACATATAAGGTGGTGTAACTTGCTTAGCGCCTTCATCTTGTTGTAACAATAATGGCTGTAAATCAGTTAATTCCCCACCAAATAACTCCTGTGAAGTGTCAAATGCAGGGCATGCGGTGCTTGTAGTAGCGTTAGTGGCTGTGGAAGATCAGTTGTTCTGTGTTAAATAGTCAATCACGTCCTTACAATCTTGTGAGTTGATGGGACGTGCCTGCTTCTGAGCACTGTATTTTGGTCCAGGGCCACACGTAATCACGTCAGTACAACCTCAAACAGACCTGCCGGGTGGCCTGCCTTTGGGTCTGCCTCTGCCTGTTGTTTTGTCCATATTGGGGGGGGGGGGGGGATGAAGTGAAAGGTATGCACTGACTTGACTACGACAATGTGCAGTCACACAGGTGCAGTGAAAGGTATGCAGTGACTGGTATTACAATACAATGTGCAGCTGTCACACATGTGCAGTTAACAGGTATGCACGGACTGGTATATTAAACAGCGTGCGGTCACATAGGTACTGTGAACAATTATGCAATGACTAGTATTACAAATGTGCAGCTGTTACACACACAGGTACTGTGAACAGGTATGCAGTGACTGGTATATAATATAACACTGAGTGCGGTCATGTAGGTGCACTGAACAGGTATGCAGTGACTGATATCAATACAATGTGCAGCTGTCACACACCTAGGTACCATGAACAGATGCAGTGACTGGTATACAATATAACACTGAGTGCGGTCACGTAGGTGCAATGAACAGGTATGCAGTGATTGGTATTACAAATGTGCAGCTGTCACACACACAGGTACCGTGAACAGATGCAGTGACTGGTATATAATATAACACTGCATGCGGTCATGTAGGTAGGTGCACTGAACAGGTATGCAGGGATTGGTATTACAAATGTGCAGCTGTCTCACACACACAGGTGCCGTGAACAGGTAGTCAATGAATGTGCTGTGCCTGGCAGTGGCACAGTAGGAATTCCCTAGGGGCCAAGGGCCAGCTGCGACTGACTGACAGGGCTGTATATGCAACAAGTGTCGGTGGGACACACACACACACACACACAAAAATAGATCACAAGAACAACATTAGCTCTCAAAAGAGCTGTTGAGGGGTGCTTTTTAGCAATAAGTATCAGCAAGGAGCAAGCTAACAAGCCTAACAAGAGCCTAACTGAGCTTTCCCTATGTCTCTCTGCAGCAAGCTCTCCCTTCTCTAATTACTGCAGGCACATGAGTGAGTGAAATGGCTGACGCTGTGTAATGAAACGCGGAAAAGCCGCCACGTGTACTGACAGCAAGGCGGCTGATTCCGCATCCATCGCGGCGGTTTGCACGCAGCAGCGTGCGTCTGGTGTGGCTGGGTCTGTTAGTTCACACAGATTGAGAAATACGCGCGCGTGCGCTGAGAGGCAGAGCCTTTATGACAGTCGAGGAGGGATCAGCTGACCAGGTTGGTCAGCTGACCTCAGAGCAAGTTACTATTGGTCAATCACTGATGGGTGGCGCCGGAGAGCGCTGCTCTATATATAGTTACTGCTGCTCAGGTTGTCTGCCGTTGCGAACACTTACGTGGAAGCACTCAGACCTTAGTCAGATCCTACAGTGTGTTAGAACCAGGAGGACCTGGGAATTCACACTGAGCCAGATTACTTCTGTTTATCATTGTGTTATACTTCAGACTAGTTCCAGGGTGTCGAGACCACAGACCTCACACCCAAGATTAGGGACTTTGTGTTATCATTCTGTTATACTTCAGACTAGTTCCAGGGTGTCGAGACCACGGACCTCACACCCAAGACTAGGGATACTGTGTACCATCATATTATACTCCAGACTAGTTCCAGGGTGTAGAGACCACAGACCTCACACCCAAGACTAGGCATTGTTTGATATCTGTTATGACCTACTGCTTTTCTGACTATCCCTCTGCTTACTGATTCGGTGCCTACGCATATCTGATTATCTGTTGCCAACCCTGCCTGCCTTTGGATACCGAATCAGCCTTCTGTCTCTGTACCTTGTCTGTCCGTGTGTTGCCGACCTGGCTTGCCCAACCTTGAGAGCTATCTCTCTCCTTAAGAGATAGTCTCCAGACCTGCTAGTGACATCCACCTTCAGGTGTCACTCACTCACAAGTCCTTCCTACTTTCAGCCTGGGACTCCACACCTTTGGAGGTCTCAGGCTGCTGGAAGGTTTTTGCACTTCTCAGAAGGCGGTATCGCCCATACTGCCAAAGACCACCTGCTCCTCGGGTGGTCTTACTCAAAGTCATTACTGTTGCACCAAACACTCACACTATATAGGTGTCCAGAGGTTAGTTATATATGGATTATCGGTGATTCTGCAGATCATCAATAATCGGGTATATATCTGTATTCTTGGTGATACTGCAGATCACCAATAATCAGATCCTCTCTGTGTGCTGACACCGATCGTTACACGCTGCCTGCCTTTTATAAGGGGGGGAGGGGGGCTCCAGGAGGGAGTGTAGCCTGATTGGCTACCATGTGTCTGCTGTGATGTAGAGGGTCAAAGCTGAGCCAAATGATGTAGTATAGGGGGCGAGTCAAACTTGCATATAGTTTGCGGTTCGCGAACGTGAACCACCAAAGTTCACGCGAATCGGACCATCTCTATGCACTGTATGCATGCAGTACCTACTTACTGATACTTTTTCAATTGCAGAGAGCTGGAAAGGTATTTTAAACAGAAGATGAAAAATTATCTCTTGCAAGAAAATGTAGGAGAAAAAAAAACAAACGAAATTGAATATGGGCCTTTCTCTTTATATATAATGTCATACTCTAATTCATAGGTGTCAAACACAAGGCCCGCGGGCCGAATGCGGCCCTCCTTGACATTTTATGTGGTCCTCCAGAGCTTCAAATATGCAACATAAGCAGTAAAACAACAACAGCACACGGCCTTCCCCTGCAGGAGAGCACACCAGGGACAATGTTTCTGGTTGAAATCAGTGGCGTAGCAATAGGGGTTGCAGAGGTCCCTGGGCCAGAGGGGCCCTCCCTCAACCACAGTGTTAGCTCTTTATTGGTCCTGTGCTGGTAATAATCACATCTATACAGGGGCGTAACTAGACATCACTGGGCCCCCTGCGAAACTTTGAATGGGGCCCCCCCATGAAACTTTGGATGGGGCCCCCCACCCCCCTCGCTTTCTGCATAGGAAAACTGAGGACCAATGAGTTTTCCCCATGCAGATAAAAGCACTTAGACTTAAAGTGAACCTTAAGTGTCCCAAAAAAAATGATTTTAACTCACCTGGGGCTTACCTCAGCCCCCTGCAGCTGATCGGTGCCCACGACGAGTCGCTCTGATGCTCCGGGTCCCGCTGGCGGCCACTTCCGGTTTCGCCGTCAGGACCCGTCAGGCTGGGGAACGCGGCTGATACTACGCGTTCCCAGCCAAAATAGCACCCCTATGCGGCCATATGTCCGCATACGGGTGCCTATGCGGACATATGGCCGCATAGGGGTGCTATTTTGGCTGGGAACGCGTAGTATCAGCCGCGTTCCCCAGCCTGACGGGTCCTGACGGCGAAACCGGAAGTGGCCGCCAGCGGGACCCGGAGCATCAGAGCGACTCGTCGTGGGCACCGATCAGCTGCAGGGGGCTGAGGTAAGCCCCAGGTGAGTAAAACTCATTTTTTTTTGGACACTTAAGGTTCACTTTAAAGGAAACATCAGGCAATCTATGCTACCCCTAGATCTACTTACCCGGGTCTTCCTCCAGCCCCTTGCAGCCGACAAATCCCTCGTTGCAGCTCTGCTCCCAGTACATACATACACACACAGCCGTATTATTTTACCTAATGAGAGCACATGCTATATGGAGGAACAACTATGACATGCTGAACGTAAGATATAGTATTTACTGTAACTTTGGCAAAACATTCAGAGTGTTACTGATTGGTACTGTTATTACAAGAACTTGGACTCAGTATGAGACAAAAAGCTCTCAATGAAGCAGCAACAGTAAGACATCAATCTCCACTCCATTGTGTTGTAAAAGTAATCAGAGGCCATAAGGTCATTAGCCTGTGTGTGATAAGAATCTAGGAATCCTTTCGGAGTGATTGCTGAAAAGGGAAAGTCTACAACTTTTTTTTCAAAATGTGACTCCTTTGTTTGTAAGGTTGTACATGCAGTCAAAAGAACTTTGCAGCAGTGAGAGACAGATGTTTTTTACAAGCCATAGGGAGCAGGGACAGTGTACACATTCCAAAGTGTGTATGAGTCCTTATCTGTGTGGTGGACACATGGAGTCAATATAACAATGGTGTGAGAGTTTTTCTCTCCATGCCCTTAGCTGTCAGTCTCTCAAACTTTTCCCCCCACGGGCCCCCTGTGGCTTCTGGGCCCCCCTGCGGAGGCATCCCTTGCAGGGTCTATTGTTATGCCCCTGCATCTATAGATACTTTGAATAGTAGTAAGCATGAACAGGGGAGGGGGCGAGGGGCAATGTAAAACTCGCACTGGTGCCCATAGCTCCTTAGCAACACCACTGGTTGAAATATTGTCAATTTCAGCCGGGGTTCAGCAACAACCCACGGGAACCCTCAGCGAGTTACCATGGGGCCTCCTCTTGGGAACAAACACCCTTGTGTGACAAGTAACCCCCCCCCTCCCCAAAAAAAAAGACTATGGAGATGAAGACTAGCATCGTGCCTTGGACTCCACTGCGCTACTCTGCAGAAGGGGGAGGAGCTGCCCCCCCCCCCCCCCCCCCATGTTCGCTATAGTTACACCATTTAGTTTGAGACTGTTAAATGTTATATCTTAATAGATAGTTTGGCCCGCGGCTTAGACTATGTTTTTTATTTTGGCCCCTTACATGATTGAGTTTGCTTTCTTAAAACAAGGTGGAGTTTGACCCCCCTGCTCTAGTATGACACTATGCTGCAGGCTGTTGGTGTGGCGAGATGCAGACAGATCAGGACTCCGCCAGTCTCTGCTGCGCGGATGAGGATGGGCTCATCAATCATCCCTGCGCATACAATGGGATGGTACAAAGGTTGGCAGTAAATTCCAGAGCTCTGTATACAATCAGTGCAGGTGAATACCTGCCACTGCTGCAGCAATAAAGTGATTTACTTCTCTTTCATATCGCTTAACATATATCAGTAATCAGACAGTGAGATGCTGTTAACGATAGGTAACACCTCCACCCCCCTCCCTCCCTCCAGGAGAACAAACCTCTTCTAAAGAGCACAGCAGCCCAACTCACATATGTACACTCAGGGCCGGCCCGCTCATGAGGCGGGGTGAAACTTTTGCCTCAGGCGGCAAACTTCTAGGGGCGGCATCCGCCCGTCCGTGGGTGCGGGGGGGGGGGGGGGGGCTAGCCGCCGAGCTGGAGGGGTAGCGGGCAGGACGGGGGTATTGGGCCTAGCGGTGGGAAGGGGGGTCGGACCCCCCCTCCCTCGCCTGGGTCCCCATCGCGGGGGATCACTGACCTCTTCCTCGTTCCAGCGTGCGCTCCACTGACGTCACTTCCTGCAACGCCGCCCACTGTATTGTACGTGGCCGGCGTTGCAGGAAGTGACATCAGTGGAGCACACGTTGGAACGAGGAAGGTGAGTGATCCTCCGCCCGTGCCTCTTACTGTCGGCTGGACAGCTGCTTACTCGCTATTTAAAGCTGGAGGGGATCGCAGATCGGGGGACCCAGGCAAGGGAGGGGGGCCCAATACCCCCATACTGCCCGCTACCCCTCCAGCTCGGCGGCCCCCCACGGGGGGGGGGGGGGGGGGGTGTGACAATTTCTTAAAAATTTGCCTCAGGCGGCAAAAAGTCCAGGGCCGGCCCTGTACACTGATGGGACACCCGCTATGGTGATATACGCAGTGAAGATGTCTGCTGATATACAGGCAATTATCACTTTGCTTGAATCTCACGCGCCCGATTGTGAACCAGCCCAAAGCCTCCTCCTCAGAGTGCAGCGGGGATCCTGATTCCTTACTGGTTGCAGTGGCCAAATCTCCAGAAATGAGGGGAGGAAGGGCAGCTTCCCGAGATAATCTCTATGCTGACCTGCCCCTAAGCGATGACAGGGAGTAGAGACTTTGCAGCCTGCTTCCACCTCTGTCTGTGTGCAGGCAGCAGCAACATTCACAATGGCAGGGTGTCGTGTTCCCCTTGATCACTAGGTGGCGCTCATCAGCCTATGTGACCTATGCCTAGAAACAGCACTGCATCAGGGCATTCAAAACTAATGTATCTCTTTGCAAAGGAACATTCTATGACTTTGTTGCAGTTACTGACAGGCTATTGGCAGTAGCAGTATCTTGTCAAGCACAAGAGATCAATTTTAAGTTTTAATAAAGAGTTGAACTATCCCTTGGCGCTGTCCTCCGCCTCCAGGATCTTCCGTAAGGGCTACCGGTATCTTTGGCCAGTCAGGACTTACCACGCATGCACGGTCCAGCCACGTGTGCCCGCCCCACCATGCTCCTGTTGCCGGCGCGGGAGCAAGACCGTGGGTGCACTGCATATGTGCAGACTGGCCTTGACTGGCCAAATATACCGGGAGTTCTTACAGAAGATCCAGGAGGGGGAGGACGGTGTCAAGGGAGCGATCAGGCCGGAGGGGGCTGGAAGAGCCCTTAGGTGTGTATGAATTTTTTTTTTCTTTTCCCCTCAGGTACACTCTAGAAACAGTGATGGCTAACCTTGGCACTCCAGCTGTGGTGGAACTACAAGTCCCATGAGGCATTGAAATACTGTCATCATTGAAATGACAGCTCTAAGCATAACTCGGGGAGGCAGAGGCATGATGGAATGTGTAGTTTTGTCACAGCTGGAGTGCCATCAAAAAAAATAAAACTCAAAATAAACATACACACACGTCATACTTACCTCCCGTGTAGTCTACGTATCAACTTCTTTCTCAAAAGAGGGGGTTTCGGCGCACGGAGCTCACCGCCGGACGGCGAAACCAGGCACGCCATAGCAGCAATGTAATGCTGTACGGGGTGAGTAATGGTAATTCGGGGCTCCGGCAGTTGCCAGATCGCAAATTACATCTCCCTCCAAGTTGGGACGACTCGGAGGGGTAATAGTATTTAGCGCTGCCGGGGAGTTTTGCGATAGCAGGAAGAGTCGTCATTCGGCTCTCCCAGCGCCCAACTCACTCACGGCCTCTTTCTCCTCTCCTGAGTCCCGCATCCCGTTTGTCCACTGTGACCGATGGAATTCTCTGTCTTCCATTTTAAAAAATGGTGACCCTGTGAGAGCTTCCTGGTCAGCACACTGTTAAACTGTAATATCGCCCACTTGAGCCACAGGGAAACATGGACATTACCTTGCACATCAGTTATCCTTTTAGTTGTAACTGACAACACCTGGTATATAACTGACAGCAACTAATATACAGTATTTCAGTTCTGTCAAAATTTTGTCAGAACTGGAAGGAATGTTGGAAGGAGATGGTGAGCTTTTGAGAGGAACTGACGCCGAGGTAAGTATGTAATATTCATTTGCAGGTACATCCTGTGTTTATTTTTAAATAATTTTACTCGGTTCAGGTTTACATTAAATTAAGAGTTGAACTGTTGCTTAAAGGGGAACTGAAGTAAGGTATACGGAGGCTGCCATATTTATTTCCTTTTAATCAATACCAGTTGCCTGGCAGCCCTGCTGGACTATTTCTCTGCAGTAGTATCTGAATAACACCAGAAACAAGCATGCAGCTAGTCTTGTCAGATCTGACTTTAAAGTCTGAAACCTCGGATCTTCTGCATGCTTGTTCAGGGGCTATGGCTAATAGTATTAGAGGCAGAGGATCAGCAGGGCTGCCAGGCAACTGGTATTGCTTAAAAAGAAATAAACATGGCAGCCTCCATATACCTCTCTCTTCAGTTCCCCTTTAAAGAAGTGACAGAACCTTTTTCTAGAACTCCAAAATACATCCTGCGAAAACGTTATTTTTATTTTTATGAGCATTATTATTGCCTTATTAGTTAGATTGGTAAATATTGCACTGATGCAGCTGTGCGTTTGCCCATGTGTTTGCAGGGTGATTTCCTGAGCACTATCTGATGTGCAGCGAGATAAGGGATATACTCAGTGTACATGTACACAAAACACAGATGCGTCTTCAGCGGAAACCTCCATATCACAAGTCATGCTACTTCCTGGCAGATGACGGCGATCACTATCCGCTGTCACCAGCAGCTATGTGTCCTGCGTGTATGTGCTACTTTATTGTGTGTATTATTGCTTATATTGCTGTTTGTTCCCACCTGCAGTCAGCCTTGGATTATATTTCACTTCTCAAGATAATCTTCTATAACCACTTGACTACTACAGGTGGTGTTCCCCTAATAAACCAGAGCAATTTTCACATTTCAGCACTCCTCCCTTCGTTATTCATTCGCTAATATCTTTATCACTACTTATCACACCAAAATGATCTATATCTTTTTTTTTTTTTTTTTTTCACCAACAATTTGGGTGGTATTTTTTGCCAATAATTATTGTATTATATATGCATTTTAATGGGAATAATAAGAAAATAATTAAGAAAATAATTATTTCTCAATTTTCAGCTATTATAGTTTTTAAATAAAACATGCTGCTGTGGATAAAACCCACATATTGTATTTGCCCCTTTGTCTCAGCTATTACAACATTTAAATTATGTCCATAGTACAATCTTTGGCAACAATATTTTATTTTGAAATAAAGGTGTATTTTTTTCAGTTTCGTTGCTCGTTTACATTATCACTAATTAAAAGCCCATGTTTGCAAAAATAACAGTAATATACGCTCATGACATACATATTTAAAAAGTTAAGTCCCTAAGGCAACTATTTTTTATGTATTTTTTTTAAAGGTCACTTTTTTACATGTATTTTATTTTGACAACTATGGGGGGGGGGGGGGGAGGTAAGGGGTTAATTAACCGCTTTCGGACCAATGCTGTTGAAATCTACATCCTGCTGGTGGCTGTATGGCTCTGACAGGATGTAGATTTCAACACTGATGGACAGGGTCAGGAGCCAATGAGAGCAGCTCCTGTCCTACTCACACAGCTCTGCCGGCAGAGAGAGGGACCTGCGGCAATGGGAGAGCGGCGTGACCGTCGAGAGCGGTGGATCAGTGCTGCGAATCATCAATAAGGTCCGTTTTATGCTGTTTTATGCCGTTTTGTGGTACCAGCAGTCTCTGGTCCTTAAGGGGCCAGAGATTGCTGGTACAGAAATAGTTAATGGGGTATTTATTTTTATTTAATTATTATTTAATTTAGTGTATGTAGGTATCTTTTTTTTTACTTTTTTGGCGACTAGACTTTTTTCAAATGTCATTTTATTTTTAACGTGTTACATTTTGGCAACTATGGGGGGGTTGGGCATGGGGTTAATTTGGGATTTATTTATTTTTATTTTATTTAATGTATGTATGTGTCTTTTTTTACTTTTCGGCCACTAGACTTTACTCCTGTTTACTGTGAACAGTACACAAGAAGTGTTCTGTGCAAGTTTTTACTTTCACTTTGTCAATGACCACTGGCATCCACTGATCTCGCTAATCATTGATCACAGGCACTTTGTTCGGTGAATGGGAACATGTGTTCAGTGTACAGTGTACTGGCGGCAATGAGAATGCACTCGGGAGCACGCGCAGGAGCATGCGCGGCGGGTGATCACGGTGTGGTACGTATATCTACGCCCCTGGAGCTAGGATGAAGTGTGAAGGGGCGTAGATATACTGTACTCTGTCCCATAACTGGTTAAGGAGGTCATATACATATACTGTGGTGAGTGTTGCATGCTCAGCTGTCACCACTCCTAACCTCCTCCTGTGCCCTGTGGCTTTTTTAATTGCCCCCGGGGGCGCCTGTACCAGGTGACACCAGTGCATGGACTGATGTCACTGCTTGCACTGGTGTCACCTGGTACAGGCGCAGAACTACTGCACCTGCGCAGTATGCTCCTGTCCACATGGCGGTGATTGACAGCGCCGCTCACGCAGGCGCAGTACAGGCCAATGTCATCACTTTGGACCGGAAAGGAGGCGAACGGCTGCGGGGAGAGCTGCGGCGAGGGACATGCTGGGAGCTTGGGGCTGGACGAAGCCCCGGGTAAGTAGCCCTTATTTTACTCCTGATGCCTGATAACTCCTTTAAGTTGATATATTTCTTATTTTAAAATGTTAATATGAAGAAAAATGAACCAAGATAGAGAGGACAGTGTGATTTGAATTATAAAATAACATATTTTCTTTATGAAATCTTTATGGTATGTGTGACTAGGGGTGTGTCGGGCGTGGTTAGGGGGTATGGCTTAAGTGTCCCTCTTTCTTGGGCCTATTTCCACTACAAGCGAATTCTGGACGCAGAACTGGGAAGATTGAAAATATTTGGGACTCTGCGAAGGTTAGCTATTTTTCTAGTGGCTCTCACACGCTCTACTTATAGCTAATGCTGAAAAGCAACAGTAATGCAATTACAGGATATTAAGCTAAGTGATCTACACCGCACTGTTTTGATGAGTCAGATCGTTTTGAATTGTTTAGTTTATATCAATAAATGCTTGGAAATATAAAAAATAAGGAGTGTGAGTCAGCCAGTACCTACCTCCTGATGGTAAACAGCCCCCATCTCACCAAAAACATGAATGAAGGAGGAACTGTAGTGAAAATAATGTAATGAATAAAATTGATTTTTTTTAATACTCATTTATACATTTTTATTCAGTGTCTGCCCAGTGCTTGTTTACTGAGAGTTCTTATATATATACCCAGTCTCCCAGAATGCTCGGGGGTTGGGGGAGGAGGGCTGTAACTCTTTATTGCTTGCCGTATGGCTCCTGTCATGTTGAAGGAAGGCGTCTCCCCTATTGCCTGTACTCTGGCTCCTGTGTTGTTGATATCAGTAGAATGTGTCTCGCCTATTGCTTGCCGTACGGCTCCTGTCATTTTTCTGTCAGCTCGATTAGCATGGCTTAGCAATCCTAGTGTCCCTTGGCCTGCCTTACCTACTGAATGTACATTACAACCCAGCCTGTCTGACTATTCTTGACCTGTGCTCCTTATTTGACCTTGGCTAGGGACCTTGTTTGTCTGCTCTCCCCCTGTCCTTGACCTTTGGCTTGTTACCCCACTATTCTAATTTGCCACCTGGCCTTGACCCCCTGCCTGTTTACAATTTCAAGATTGTACTTATGTACTTCACATCACTGTGTCTTCTATCCTCTCTTCTCACTGGTAGTTGGATCCAGTATGCTTTGGAGAGCATACACTTACCGCGTCCGCAAGTAGCAGTAAGCAGGACCTGTGCCAGCCTCATACCAGCTTCCAGTGCTGGGCAGTGTAGCCTTTGCCTTGGCAAAATAGATCTTTGCCTACTACGGCTCCTGGTGCAGGTCACATGACATGTATCAGGAATGCTATAAGCTGCTGCACATTGTGTGGATCTGAAGAGGAAAGAGGACTACAAGGTGCTGGAGAATGTAAAGCTCCATTGTGCTACTGTTGCAAACTGATGGGATGGGGAGAGAAGTTGGCTGCCCTGCAGTGGAGGGGGGTTATTGGTGTGCTGCTGGAAAAGCCCCCCTTACCCCCCCCGGTATGGATGGCCATACAACTGTGATAGCACCACATTCAGTTCAATCATTCTCATGAATGACAGCACCACCACAGCCAAATAAACCATTCATAAACAAATCTTTCTGATCGGTCCCATACTTACTGTGAAGCAGGACAATGGCTTTCAAAGTGCAGCCAGGATCATAAAGAACTATCTTCAGTCAAAAGAAGAACAAAGTTCATTTCTTAGATTTCCAGTCACTATTTCCATAATAATAATCATTCTTATTAAAGAGAATCTGTACTATCCGATTTAAAATAAAAAACCTTTTAAAAAGCCGTTTCCGCTGCTCCCCGCCGCGATCACCAGTTTTAGGCAGTGTTTACAAACAAACAACATGGCCGCTAACCAGGAAGTGATGTTTGTGTGTGTGTGTGTGTATATACACACACACACACACACACACACCTACTCTAATATATCATGTTACAGTATACTACAGGTTTTTATTACATAGTGAGTTATCTGCACTCCAGTCTGGGATTCCCGCAGTTTCTCAGCATGTGACAGGCAGCTCCTTCCCCCTTCAGCCTCACAAACTGCATCACAGACAAGCTGAAACTGAGAGCAGAGAGTGAGGAATAAACAAAGCACACAGAGCCTGCAGGGGGCGTGCATAACTTGTATTCATTTCAACAGATGCAGCCCATTCCTCCCTGGGTCGACAAAGCTTGACAAAGATTAGATATATTATGCTTGGTACACAGGTTACGTTTTTCCGCTCGATAGATGGATCCGATGGATAATTCCCGACACGTCCGATATTCCAGAAAAAACAACAAAAATTGAGCACAGTAATAAACAAACCAAAATCCATGTCAGTGAACGAAACGGCCACGACATACCCAAATCAATGTCAAGAAACAACCATCTCCATCAATGTCAAAAGTTTATTAAGTAATGAACAAATAAAAACAAATTAAAAACACAGAGTGGGACCTACAAAGTGCAGTAAATGTAACTAATATAATGTACAGTATATACCACAGGGTCAGAGGAACGATTCCTCATAATAAACAGTGTCAACAACTAAATCCTCACGGGCTGCAAAGGAGAGAAAGCATGATGCATTAAATGTGCAAACAGCCTAACATATAAATGACCACATCTCCAAAGCTGCAGTAATCCAGTGAACACTTACCCTGGGAAAGATGTTGTACACACAGCGAGGCCCAACTCTGCCTATCTAACGCGTGTCGGACGGCAGTCCTTCATCGGAGATGTATTCCTTCTGTGCTCAATTTCTCATAGAAGTGAATGAAAAAGATAAGAAAACGAGCGGAAGATTAGAGAGTCGAGCACAGATTCGAGCGCAGAATCGAGTGGAAGAAACGATCGGGTGGAAAATCGACCGGAAAAACGTATCGTGTGTACCAAGCATTACAGAGACAGTGCGACTAGAAAAGGCTGCAGTAATCCTCCAGACCACATTAGAACAGGTATAGGAACTTATAGGATAGAAGAAATAAGGCTGAAAATGTTGTTACAGAGTCTCTGCCCACACAAACCAGTTACTCTTTTTTTGACCCTCTGGATGTTATCAGAACTTAAAGCACACCTGAACTGGGACGACTGGACAGTTCAGGGAGGCACATGGAAAGGATCGCACATGCACAGGAGCCCACGATCAAGCCGGGTGGCAGATTTTCTGAGTGGGACAGCGGCTCAATGGAGGGGACCCTGAAGACACTCAGGGGCCTCAAAGACTATGCCGACTGGAAGATGGTCACGGTGGCATATTGGTTAGCGCTCTCGCCTTGCAGCCTTGGATCCCCGGTTCAAATCCCAGCCAGGACACTATCTGCATAGAGTTTGTATGTTCTCCCCGTGTCTGTGTGGGTTTCCTCTGGGCACTTCAGTTTCCTCCCACATCCCAATAACATACAGATAAGTTAATTGGCTTCCCCCTAAATTCGCCTTAGACTATGATTACATGCACTACATGATACATACATAGACATATGACTATGGTAGGGATTAGATTGTGAGCCCATCTGAGGGACATTTAGTGACAAGACAATATACTCTGTACAGCCCTGCGTAATATGTCGGTGCTATACAAATGCTTAAATAAATACATTTAGCTGCAAGGAAATGTGGGCATCAGTATGCCGCTAAGGTAATTTACCTGCTGCAACAAAAATGCTGGCGCATATGTTTAAATGTGGGTACCGCGCTCATTCAAATATCGGTATTGGGGGAAGTGGATGCTTACCCTTCACTAGGTAAGACTGGGGGGGGGGGGGGGAGGGGTTTAGGTGTGTGTGGGGGGGGGAGGACTAAAGGGTTAGGCGGGGGAATCTTAAGGGTTAGGTCCCAGTTCAGGCGTGTTTTAAAGGGAACCTAATCGGAGAGGTGTATGGAGGCTGCCATATTTATTTCCTTTTAAGCAATACCAGTAGCCTGGCTGTCCTGCTGATCCCCTGCCTCTAATACTTTTAGCAATAGGCCCTGAACAAGCATGGAGGAGATCTCTGACATTGTCAAATCTTGACAAGATTAACTGCATGCGTGTTTCTGGTGTGATTCAGACACTACTGCGGCCAAATAGATCAGCAACTGGTATTGTTTAAAAGGAAACAAGTATGGCAGCCTCCATAGTCTTCTCACATCAGGCTCCCTTTAACCACTTCCCTACCACAGGTTATTTCCCCTTAAAAAACACAGCAATTTTCACATTTCACACTCCTCCCATTCATTCGTCAATAACTTTACTACTACTCATCACACCAAAATGGTCAGTATCTTGTTTCTTTTTCAGGACAAACTAGCCTTTGGATGGTAATTTTTGCTAAGAATTATTGTATTTTGTATGCATTTTAAAGGCAATTACAAGGACAAAAAAACATTATTTCACAGTTTTCAGCCATGAAAGTTTGAAAATAAAAAGTGGTACTCTAGATAAAACTCACACATTGGCCTCAATTCACTAAGCTTATCTCCTGTCTTTAATAACGTTTCTAGGCCTCGATTCACAAAGCGGTGATAACCCAGTTATCACGCCTAAAAGACTTTAGGCGTGATGACCTTTTCACCACTGAGTTATCACCGATTTTTCCTGCTCTTCGCGCGCGCAAAGTCCCATAGGGCTTAATGGGAGCTTCGCGCGAAGCGTCGGGTGTTGCGCGCGCACTTACGCGTACGCGCGGGAACTTCGCGCGAGTTTCTTCTTATCATGCCTAAAGTGACTTTAGGCGTGATAAGGGCCTTTTCACCATGGTGCTAACACTTTGCACCGCTTTGTGAATCGAGCCCCTAGAGTGGTCACCATAGTGATGAGGCATGTAGTATTCAGGAAACATTTTACCTCAGGCAAACCTAAAGTTAATTCTTCTGTCTTTAAGTTAACTCTTCAATCCTTAAAATAACTCCACAGTTAAAGACAGGCTGTTTATTAACTGCGTGTGAAAATAACTACAGAGGAGGTAAATTAACTACAGAGGAGGTAAATAAACTACAGAGGAGGTAACTTAAGGAATGAAGGGATAAGATAACTCTTACTGTGCGGTGGTACGTTTTCTCTTGCCTTATTATCTCCAGCATGATCTTAGTGAATTAAGGCCATTGTATTTGTTGTTTGTTTTCACACTGTACAGTATTTATGATTACATGGCGTACGTATGTGTACGCCGCTGGTGAGCTGTGCCGAAAAGACTGCCCACCCTACTGCCACTGAAATCCGCGGCGGCGCAAAATACTATCCTGCCTTCGAGTCATTGCAGCTCGGAGGGAGGTGTAATTTGGGGTCCAGCAATCGCCGGAGCCATGAATTACCCTTAGGCTCAACACACACCATACAATCTTGGTTGTTCAATCTTACCACTTTCATGTAGTATAAGAGCTTATCCAATCAATCTTTCAAGGTATTTTCAATCTTTTGGCCCTTATACTACATAGATTTGGTAAATCTGTACAACCAAGATTGTATGGTGTGTGTTGAGCTTTACACACGCCACGCAGTATAACATTACTGCTATGAGGAACCTAGTTTCGGCGCTTGGCGCTCACATTCTATTCTCTTGCTTCACACGGTTAAAATAATACCATACACACAAAATCAGATAGCTGTTTAGGCACACAGCAGACTATAAACCATGAGCAGCAGCAATGGCTTTTTCAAGGCCGTTTTTTTTTTTTTTTTTTTTTTTAACCAAATGTAACAATGTTATTCTTTCTTATCAAAGCCCCGGGAGTGTGAGAACATTAAATAAAAGCCACAAATGTTACTATTCTGAAAACTAAAGATCCAGGCCTACTCAGATATTGCTATTTAGTAACATTTGGACTAAGGACAGTTTTTTCTGTGCATTTTCTGCGCAGGAAAACTGAAAACCAATGTTAATCAATAGGCTGTTTACACTTGAGGGCTCTTTTCCACTATGAAATGCGATCGCGATTGCGATCGCGATTCCGATCGCGATCGCAATCGCGTTTCAATTTCCACCCTGCGATTGCGATTGTGATTGAGCTACTATACTCATTATAGTACAGCTCAATCGCATACAAAACGCGGCAGAACTACGATTGCGATTTGACCAAAATCGCATCGCAATCGGATCGCACTAATGGAAATTGCTGCTGCAGTTTCCATTAGTTTAATGTACCTTGCGATTTGCGATCAGAAGCTAATCGCAAATCGCAGGCTAGTGGAAAAAGGCCCTAAATGTGTTTTTCACATGCAGAAAAACAATTGACAGCAAAGCAGCACTGTAAACTCATATAGAAAAACCGAAGCAGAAAACTAATAGACTAAACTAATAAGAAATAGAAATCACTGGGCTCCCTGCGAAAATTTGGATGGGGCCCCCCAGGTATAGGTGCCTAACCAGGTGGTATTGGCGCACGAAACTTACCACGGGGTGCCCCAGTACAGATAGCCAGGTATAGGTGCCCCCAGTATAGCCAGGTATAGATGCCCCCAGTATAGTCAGGTATAGGTGCCCCCAGTATAGCCAGGTATAGGTGCCCCCAGTAGTCAGGTATAGATGCCCCAAGTATAGCCAGGTATAGATGCCCCCAGTATAGTCAGGTATAGGTGCCCCAAGTATAGCCAGGTATAGATGCCCCCAGTATATCCAGGTATAGGTGCCCCCAGTATAGTCAGGTATAGGTGCCCCAAGTATAGCCAAGTATAAACTAGGAGAAGGGTAGGGTCCTACCCTTCTCCCAGTTTATCCTACCCCTGTCTAGGGGAGTGCACACTTGGAAGGCCTTTCCAGTGGCATACTTTTCTTTTGGAGCTGCGACCAACCATACTGCTAGAAGCAAGGCCGAGTGAGGACGGTACTTCCTCACATGCGATCAAAAGTGGTTGCATATATATAGCAACCCAAACTTTGTGAGTATATTTCCTCCTATCTGCACATATATTCTGGTGTCCCTTTGATAATACACCAGATCGGGCTCCCGGTCTCTCTGTGTCTTTTTTGTCGTTTACAAAGAACCCACTCTATAGCCAAGTATAGGTGCCCCCAGTATAGCCAAGTATAGGTGCCCCCAGTATAGTCAGGTATAGGTGCCCCAAGTATAGCCAAGTATAGGTGCCCCCAGTATAGTCAGGTATAGGTGCCCCAAGTATAGGTGCCCCCAGTATAGTCAGGTATAGGTGCCCCAAGTATAGCCAAGTATAGGTGCCCCCAGTATAGCCAAGTATAGGTGCCCCCAATATAGCCAGGTATAGGTGCCCCCAGTATAGTCAGGTATAGGTGCCCCAAGTATAACCAAGTATAGGTGCCCCAAGTATAGCCAAGTATAGGTGCCCCCAGTATAGCCAAGTATAGGTGCCCCCAGTATAGCCAGGTATTAGTGCCCCCAGTATACGAGGTATAGGTACCCTCAATATAGCCAGGTATAGGTGCCTTCCACATAGCCAGGTATACTGTAGGCGTCCTCCGTATAGCCAGCCATGGGTGCCCACAGTATAGCGAGGCATAGGTGCCCTCAGTATAGCCAGGCATGGGTGCCCACAGTATGGCCTGGTATGGGTGCCCACTGTGTAGCCAGTTAGGTGCCCTCACGGTCGCAGCGCATGGGGGAGAGCATTGGCCACCCACAGCGGCGGGAAAGGGGGCCCCCTCCGCCCCCCCCCCCCCCCCCCCTCGGGCTCTCCCTTCAGCTCTCCACATTAATTGGAGGATCCTGACAAATACTTTGAGGACTAGGGACAGGGAGGAACCCAGAGGACAACAAGCTGCACCAGGCATACGTATATGCGCGCTGCTGGTGAGCTGAATGGCAGCTCATCCTGCTGCGGCTCAAATCCCCGTCAGCCTAAAATACTATTTCCCCTCCGAGCCATTACAACTTGGAGGGAGATGTGATTCAGGGTCCGGCAATCGCCAGAGCTCCGCATTACCCTTACGTGCCCTGCACAGTATAACATTACTGCTAAGGGGCGACTAGTTTTGGCACTTGGCATCGAAACCATCTGCTTTGCGCATCAGGACATTGAGGAAGAGGTTATCTATCCCACCATGGGCTTCATCATTTTTTTTTCATGGGTACTTCTGTCAATTAACGTCTGTCAATGCAAATGATCTTGTTTATAATTTGCTATATGCATTAATTGTCCACATTAATTGGAAATATGTCGTTTGCAAGCAGGTGCATAACAATAGACCCTGCAAGGGATGCAGCCACAGGGGGGCCCAGAAGCCGCAGGGGGCCCCGTGCGGGGGAGAAGTTTATTTTCCCTGTCCTCAGAGACTGACAACTAAGGGCACGGAGAGAGAAAACTTTCTGCTCTCTGCACAATTGTTCTACTGACTGCCTCTGCTCAGCCACTAATAATGAATCATACAAAGGTTGTAGACAAAGATTTGTAGACAGTCCCTATTCAGTGTTCAGCAGGGTCTTGTATACAGCGCTGCTCTGCCCCCAACCTCTATACCCCTCCCCAAGTGCTGTGTTCTGTAGTGATGCTGGAGAAGTCTGCAGAGCCAGTGCTGCTCCATCAGAGATGGACAGAGTGAGTGTAATAAGAAACTGAGGCTAGGAGAACATTCGTGTGTCGGTTTTTTGTATGCTTTTTCTGCACACCACGTGTGTCTGTAGGTGTGAAAACAGCCATGTTTTATCACAGAAGCTAATGTAATTGATAAAGAAAATGCCTGCAGTGCTTCACTGCTGTCAGTTTTTATCTGCATGGGGAAAACATGATCTTCCCACCCCGGCCATCGCTGATCCTCCCAGATGTGCATGTCACTGTTAACCACACTACCATTCGCCCTACCTCTCAAGCCTGCTGTCTGGGTGTCACCCTGGACTCCGCACTCTCCTTCACTCCCCACATACAAAACATCACAAAGTCCTGCAACTTCCACCTTCGTAACATCTGTAAGATTCGCCCTTTCCTGACCTCTGCCACCACCAAACTTCTCATCCATGCCCTCATAATTTCCTGCCTTGACTACTGCAATGCCCTGCTGTCTGGTCTCCCTGTGACCCGAACAGCCCCACTGCAGTCCATCATGAATGCGGAAGCCAGAATTATCCACTCCTCCCATCGTTCCACCACGGCAGCTCCCCTCTGTGAATCCCTTAACGGGCTTCCTATCCAGTCCAGAATCAAGATACTGTGTCTGACCTACAAATCTGTCCACAAAACCTGCCCAACCTACATTTCCAATATTACTCAGAGGTACACACGTAGCCGCTCACTCCGCTCTTCCAATGAACTTCGCCTGACTGCCCCCCACATCACCCAATCCCATGCACGCCTCCAGGACTTCTCAACAGCTGCTCCAACACTATGGAATTCCCTACCTTTCCCCCATTAGGCTTTCCCCCTCCTTCAACATCTTCAAGAAGGCCCTCAAAACTCACCTTTTCACTTTGCCGTACCCCCCCCCCCCCCCCGTGCTCACTAGTGCTCTAAACCCGCAGCTGAACTCTGGTCCGATACCTTTCATGTCCCCATCTTTCTAGATTGTCGGCAGGGTCCTCTTCCTTATGTCTCCTACCTGATCACACACCTCCATCATACCTCCCAACTTTTTGAGATGAGAAAAAGGGACACTTAAGCCACGCCCCTCTCACAACCCTGGCCACGCCCTCACCACGCCTCTAGTCAAGCATACCATAAAGATTTCAGAACAAACATATGTTGTTTTATAATTCAAACCACACTGGTCCTTTCTATCCTGGTTCATTTTTCTTCATAGTAACACTTTACAATTAGTAATATATCAATTTAAAGGTTGGGAATAAAGTTTAGAGTCAATCAAACACATTTTTAGTAGAGAAATATATATATTTACATAGAAAGAGGGACAAAGTCCTGAAAGAGGGACAAATGAGGGTGAAAGAGGGACAGAGGGACAGGGCTCCCAAAAAGGGACTGTCCCTCCGAAAAAGGGACAGTTGGGAGCTATGCTCCATTACTGTACACTCATCCTATAGATCTGAGTGAACTCAACTTGCCTAATCTCCATGCTCCCATCCAGTGACTAAGCATTACCTTGTACTCATACTGTGCTGGGTGATCTGGTTTTTCTTGTATTCCAGTATTGTCGTATGTCACTCGTAAATATTGTCTGTAACCTAAGCTAATGTCCAGAGCTGCGTAATATGTTGGCGCTTTATAAATACAATAAACAAAGAAAATAAATAAGTGTGCACTAGCCAATGAAATAATTGAAAACATTGGTTCTCAGCCAGTGGTGTAGCTTAGGAGCTGTGGGCCCCAATGCAAGTTTTACAATGGGGCCCCCAAAGCACGCTATACATAACAATTGATACGGCGCACCAAAACCTGCCAATAGCAACTACAGTGTCAGAGGTGCAAGAAGAGGATGGGGAACTGTTTGTTAATGATTACCACTATTCAAAGTATTTATAGAAGTGATTATTATGAGCACAGGACCAATAGAGAGCTAATACTGAAGTTCAGGGAGGGCACTACGGGGCCCTTCTGGCCCAAGGGCCCCGATGCAGTCGCTACCTCTGCAACCCCTATTGCTACGCCCCTGTTCTCAGCCTACCTGTGCAGAAAGCAAGGGGGTAGGAAGGTCCCAGACAACGTTTTGCAGGGAAGGGGGTGGGGGGGGGGGGGGGGGGGGGGGGCAGTAATTTCTAGTTACGACTCTGTTTGCAAGTTCAACCTGAGCCAGCCAAAGTCAGCAGCTACAGAAGTTTAGGATTAATTATAAGACAGAAAATGAGCATCTCATTAATCATTTCTGTTATGTGTGATTCTATCGATGTATATCTGTGTGAGTACACATGTATATATCCTGTCAATCTGTTTCCTATCTATTGATATCAAACGCTCTATCTTCTATCAATCAAAAGTCGTCCCCCCTCCCCCACTCTGAATTTTCCCAGCCCCCTCCCCCACTCAGCCGTGGTTGTGGCAGTGCGCGGGCGCAATGTGACAGGGCGGGTTGGGAGGATGGTGCAGTGCGCAGGCGCGTTGTGTGAGGCGACTAGCGACTGCGCAGCGGCGAGGCGGGGAGAGCGCCTGCGCGCGGCGGGCCCGCCCTCCTCCACCCCTCAGCTCCCCATTCACCTCAGCGCCGGCCGCGCATGCGCATTGTCATTGTCGGCGCCGAGCGTGTGGTGAGGGGGAGAGAGAGAGCGGGAGGGACAGGCGGAGACGGCGGACACACCGGAGGAGGAGGAGGCCGCCGCCGCTATTATTGCTCCACTCGCCGGCAGGACAGGATGCCGGGCCGGGCAGGCCGCCGGGCTGTATGAGCGGGACACGGTGCGGCCAGCATGGTGCGGGAGACGCGGCACCTCTGGGTGGGGAACCTGCCCGAGAATGTGCGGGACGACAAGATCATCGAGCACTTCAAACGGTGAGGAGAGCCGTGTCCCGTACCTGCGACACACGGACACACGTGTGCCCCGACATACGTACAGACATACATACACTGCTCTGCCACATACATGTGCTGCTAGCCTGTGTCTGCATGCTATACATCACATATACCCTAACACTAATACATATACAGCTATCATTCTGTATGTACATTATGCACTGCCTCACTGCATGCTATACAGCACATATATCCTATATAATATATATCCCCTAACTGTATACTGACATACATACACTGCTCTGCTACATGCATGTGTCTGCATACTGCATGCTATACATCACATATATCCTTACACTAATACATATACAGCTATCATCCTGTATGTACATTATACACTGCCTCACTGCATGCTGTACAGCACATATATCCTATATAATATATATCCCCTAACTGTATACTGACATACATACACTGCTCTGCTACATGCATGTGACTGCATGCTATACATCACATATATCCTATACATATACAGCTATGTACATTATACACTGCCTCACTGCATGCTATGCAACACACACACTATCCTTACATACGTATATACACTGCTCTGCCACATACATGTGCTGCGAGCCTGTGTCTGCATACTGCATGCTATACATCACATATACACTAATACATATACAGCTATCATCCTGTATGTACATTATACACTGCCTCACTGCATGCTATGCAACACACACACACACACACACACACACACACACACACACACACACACACACACACACACACACACACACACACACACTCCCTAATGGTATACTAACATACATACATACACTGCTACATGCATGTGCTGCTAGCCTGTGTCTGCATACTACCTCACTGCATGCTATATATTACATAATAATATACATACATCATTACATACATGTGCTACTAACCTTTGTCCACATACTACCTCGCTGCATGCTGTATATTATGCATCATATATATGTCCCCTAACTGTATACTACTGACATAGATACATGTGCTGCTAGCCTATGTCTACATACTACCTCACTGCATGCTATATATTACACCTATAATATATGTAACCTAACTCTACTACTGACATACATATATGTGCTGCTAGCCTATGTCTACATACTACCTTACTGGATGCTATACATTAATTATATCATGTATATCTATAGTGACCTACATAACACTTTACTACATACTGGTACATATAGATAGTGCCCTGCTGCATGTACACACACCTATATAATATATTCTATCCTACTGTATTCTGCACATACTCTTGAACTACATGTACCTATCTTTCTATATTTCATACATGTACATTATTGTATGTGTATATATACTGCATCACTGAAAGCTGCATCACACACTGACATCCAACTATCTATCTGTTCACTGTATTCTATACACGGGTAGTGACACGCATACACTCCATACTATGTGTAACTTTACTGCTCTCTTACATACTCGATCCCAGTACACACTAATTTCTTCAATTTATTCTGTAAATAAATAGGTGTAGACGTGTACTACTATACATGTTCACAACATACATACTGACTCATGCTACACATATATACATGTTATGCTGTATTTGTGTGTACATATTAGCTGCACTGATTGCACCATATGAACACACTGCATACTTATAATTATGCATTTTAATACTACTGGCGGTTTCCACAGCGTTTGTCTGTATAGTCTAACTGTACCTCATCAGAGTTTAAAACTGAACACAAATATGATATACACATAAATGATACTCAGCTCTATATATGCATGTACACATATATACTGGCACTACTATACATTCGCAGTGTGCATACAAATAGTTATACATATACACGCATGTGTGTCAATCACACTGAAGCACTTTGTGTTTATTTTTTACGTATCCCCTACCTGACACTGGCGTACACATAGATCCCCTGACCCCCACACGCAATTGCTGTATCAGCTTATATGTGTGTGCCATGCTATTCCTCTGTATACCTGCCATGCTACCTTTTACATAATATACGTTTGCCACCAGTTTAATTCATAAGGGGTTTTGGCTACCATGCTCCTGGGAAATTTGTCCAATATAACTCTCTCTATATATGTATTTACAAGCAGCATATACTACACACTGACTATTCCTTGTATGCTCTGCATTCCCTGCACACTTTCCATCTGCTGTACACTCTGCATCCTCTGCACAGTAACCATTCCCTGTATATTTGGCATCCACTGTACCCTATCCATTCGCTGTGTACTCTGCATCCACGGTACCCTATCCATTCCCTGTATACTCTGCATGCATGGTACCCTATCCATTCCCTGTATACTTGGCATCCTCTACACACTGTCCATGACGTGTATATTGGGCATCTTTTGCACACTGTACATTGCACATATTCTTAGCATCTCCTGCACACTTATCCGTTTATCTTTATGTACTAGGCATCCTGTGTAGAATGACCAGATGCATATAACACTACCTATAGCCAGTCATGCATACAGAAGGCCCTTCTTCTATGTGCACCTAGCTTGTAATGGTAACCGATATACAGATATTTTGCAACCTCCTCTCTGTGTTCACTCTGTCTATGTAGTAATTTTTACATATATAATGGCTATTTTCTGTACTTGCGTTTCATACTCCCGTAAAATTGAAATTCCCTATATATGCATATTGTTAATTCTGCGTCCATAGGCCTGACCTGCCTTCCCATACACATTTATGTCAGTCATATGACCTGCTGACTGTCCCTATGCATGCCCAGTGCTGTGTGACAGTGTACTCTTCCTATAGTCACTGTATATCCTGTATCTGTTATCCTTGTTCTTCTGAATACAGATGACTGTACACATAGGCTAAGTGTTTGCCCTGTGTTACTATGCAGTGTACTGTACACATTACACAGGATACCTAATCATTTACGGACCGTCCCCTGTATACAAAATATGTTCTGACTCCAATGGTTGTTCCTGTCTTTACCCATTTCTAGGATCTTATGCTTATTTCTTTTCTTCTGTGCATTGCTGTATAACTGCATCTTAGTTCAATAGGCTATATATAGATTTTTGTTGCTTGGTGCTAGTCCTATATAGGCTATAGATAGATTTGTGTTGCTTGGTGCTAGTTCTATAAGCTATAGATAGGTGTGTTGCTTGGTTCTAGTACTATAGGCTATAGATTTTTTTTTGTACAAGTTCTGTAGGATATAGATTATTTTTTTTTTTATGTGTGGCTGTGCTGAGCTGATTCTGATGTTAGTCTGTACAGCGCTATGGAATATGTTGGCGCTTTATAAATCCACAATAATCGTGCATGCATGTCTCCTAATAAATATCTGTATTTGTATAAGCCCTCGGGGTAGCAAATAAATGATCTCTGCTATGCCCTGAAGCCCCGTATATGCTGTTAGCCTATTGAGGTTTGTCCTTATTGAGCAGCGAGCAGGCAGTGCCGGTGGTTGTACACGCAGCTCTTTTTTTTTTTTTTTTTTTTTCTTCCCCAGCCTTGTGGAAGATTGAGTAGGATTTGTACTGCCCTATTTGTACTGTGGTATGTTTAAATGCAGAGCGTGTGAATACGGGTGGATCAGAGCGTTTTTTTAGCATTGTGCACCCTGAAATCCAGTCGTTTTGTGTATCCCCTGCCGTCACTGGTGTGTGCTGTACTAACCAGCGTGTTTACAGTACAGGGAGTTTTCATGTACGCTCTTCTGCAGAATTCATTGTGGCCAATGTATCTGTGTATACAATACAGGGAGTGATTGTGTACAGTGCTGTGATGGGGCAGACTGTTGTATTGTTTGTGCTCTGGACTGGTGAATTATTAAACATTTTACCCGCCCCCTTCACTATCCACTGTGGGGGGGGGGGGGGGGATTTAGGGGGGGAAGGGCAGCTGGGATGTTTCAGTGCAACCCATTGATAGTGGCTAATAGTCCCGGGCTTCGTGGGAATCTCCGTGCTGGATCACACGCTACCCTCCTTGGCTGGGATATTAATAGGCACCTTTGTTACAGTTGTAGGACAGGCTGGGGTTAAACTCGAGCCAGTCGCACACTTTACTGACTTCATGCTGGGCTCAGCACTGATCATTCCATTGTTTCTTTCCCATAACTATAACAAATATATGCTCCAGAATGAAGAGGAGGTGTGGAGGGGGGGGGGGGCTTGTTAGAAGCCAGGGGGGAGCGCTGATCTTTGCTCTCGTTCACCGTTCCCTCCATTTGCTCGCCTTGTATGGATAATTCCCAGCTCTGTTTATGAGCCTGCCTGCAGTGCCCTCCCCACACCCACCCCTTCCATCCAGCCCGGGTTCTGCAGATCTGGAGCTCACAGTTCTTCTTAAAATGGCGCCTAGCACCTTCCAGTACAGCAGTGCCCCCCTCGCCTGCCACTCGTGCACACAGAGCCTGTTCTCCTGACCCCTGCAGCTGCTATTTTCCTCAGCATGGACTCTGTACTGCTGCTGCTTTTTGTGGAGTATTAAAAGAAAAAAAGAGAGGGCTTCTATTTGCTTTCAGGAAAGGGTTATGTTCAAAGCCCCAGATTAATGTGACATTTTGTACTCTGCAGGATCGTGCAAATAAAGCCTCTTGCGTTGCTAGGGTTTTCACGGCAACCGAAAAGGGCTTTAAATATTGTGCTTAAGTTGCCTAGGAGATGTTGCTAAGAGATGCATTCGGGGAGGGATTTGCAACGGAATATTCACAATTCACATTTCTCATCTGAAATAGCGCACTGGCTGTGTGTGAATTTACTCTGGCTGTATTTAGCTGTGTTTCCTGTTAGAAAATGTACAAAGCCCTGCTCCCCATCTTTGTAAATCTACCCACCCTGCCAGCGCAGTTGTAGGTATGTGCACTGCAGCAAGCCTTTCATGAAGAATAAACTGCCCGTTATGCTGGGTGATTTTCCTGGGCTATGATGAACCTGGTTCCCACCCATCCCCCAATGCGAGAAGAGCAGAGATATTGTGGGTGTAATTAAACAGAATGCTTCTTATGCAAGCTTTGTGTTGGGGTGGAACAGATCCTTGACTAAATGTTTTGTTGGGAGCTGCTCAGATCCAGAGATTCCCCCCTTTTATTTTTCTTTTAGAACTCTTTTGTTGTTGAGAATGTATAAACAGCGGGTTGCCATTGTAAAGGGCGGGATCGCTTTTATTGTCCAATATATCGGCAGCTATCATGTCTTTTGTTGAGTGAATGCCCTTCTCTTCTATATTTTACATTTGAATTGCTCCCTGATTGCCTTGATGCAGTGTTTGCTGTTATTTCCACGTGTTAAATACCATAAACATTTTACATTCAGTGAGATCCAATGAAGTTAGGGAACCAGTGTTAGCTGGGGCACCCGATTTTTCTCAAAGACCCTCATCGTAGTGGTTTGTGTACTCTCCTTTTCCGAATGGATGAGTGTTGGTTATTCAGGTTGTTGCTGCGTTTTTTTCCTAAAGACGTGGGTTATTTGCTTGTTCAAACTGTTATCTTTCATTATATAACCACATTTTGTATATGATGCAGTTTGTTAAAATAAGTAGGACCCTCGGGCTCCCTTTCTCTATTGTAAGTTGCCTTGCATGTGTGACGCACACAAACCTTAAAACACTCGGCTTGGGCGGTTTTTAATCTACCTACCAGTTAAAACAGACCTGAACTCAGAACTTCCTCTTTGCTGTAAAAGAAGAGCAACCGCTTAATAACCTTTAAAGAAAAAACATTTTTGTTACAGCTGATAGAAATCCTGCAGTAAATCTGCCGTATGTCTACTTCCTGCTTTCATGGAAGCAGACATAGGGTTAACATCCTGTTTACAAATTAGCTGCTCTGCCAAGGCAAAGGAGGTTCCTGAGCTGAAAGCTGAGAGATCAAATTACAGTTGTGATTAGTCACACATGAGTGGGAAATATGCTGGGAATACAACATGAGATATTTTGGCAGATAGATGGTTGGGTAGATAATTTCCTACAAGTTAGTTCTTATTTTCGATTGTATTTCTAATTGATTTCTCATAGAAAAGTATGGAAATTGATAAGCAAATCAATCGGACAGTAAATCTACTGAAAAATCTCATCGTGTATTCCCGGTATTAGACAGGTTGGGTGTGGTGTCAGACGGTGAGCTGTAGGGGCCAAACAATTGCTGTTGCCAAGTACAGCGGTTCACTAAACAATACACATGTAAAGCTCTGTACACACGCTGGACCTTGGTAATTGGAAACAAACCTTTGTTGGTCAATAATCCAAGTCAAGTGTCCCAATGACCGTAAAAAATCTTGCCCCTGTAGAACGATTAGTCCTGGCGTATCTGTTGGGGTGATAGTCGTCGTACCGTCGCTGAAGTCGCTCGGTTGTCTCTAACATCAGGGATCACTCATTTTTAGTGACCGCGGCCTGGTCTGTGTACAGAGCTTCAGGAGGGTGAATTTTCGCCAAAAATAATCTCAAAACCAATGTTTCTGCTGACTACAATCCAGCATCTGTATGGAGCTTTACATCTGTTTACTTTTTTCCTTACATTTTTGCACGTGGCCTTGTCTAGTTGTTGACCTATTTAAAAAAAAAAAAAGTTAACTAAAATTCTATTGTGGGCATTTTCCTTGTATTACGCACATTGGCTTAGATGAGATTCCCTTAGCTACCAGTGATTGTGCTGATGTTTGCTGTGTGACTTGGTGTCCTCCATGTTTTCCCTCCAGAGTAGTGCAGAGCTTGCAAGGATGTGTGTGCGGAGTCTCTAGAGTCGGCTCCTCTGGGAGGGGGATCTCATTACATTCACAGCACATTTTTTACAGCTTCAACGTTTGATTTCTCTGGTGGAATAATTTTAGATGTTGAAAATGAGATGTAAAAAATGTGCTGCTCTTAAACGTGCTTCCACTTGCTGTGGGAAATCAGGGAGTACACACACAGTCGCCATTGCTGTCTCTACCTGAATGACTATTAAAAGAATTTCACATTTACACGTGTGTTTTGTGTTTTGCCCATTTTATTGTAGTATTGACAGTTTCCTCAGCATTTCAGAGTAGTTTGAACCATTCATGTCTTTGTCCTTCAGAAGGACACACAATCCAATCTTCCCATCACAGTCTAGGGTCAGTATCTTTAGTGCTAGGTACACGTTTTTTGTTAGATTTTCCGTCCCATCCTCTTATCTTATAAATTTCCATTAATTTTTTATGAGAAATCGACCATAAAACGATCAGAAATAATATCGGACATGACGGAAATTATCTATTGAACCATCTATCTAACACAAAATTGTATGGTGTGTACCTAGCATTAAACAATGCACATTGCTTGGCTGTCCTGCTGATCCTCTGCCTCAAATACTTTGTCATAGACCCTGAACAAGCATGTAGATTAGATGTTGATGCAAGGCAACTGGTAAAGGAAATATATATGGCATCCTCCATGTCCCTCTTAGGTCAGTTGTCCTTTAAGTGGGAAGCCAGTAAATCGGTGTACTGTCCCATCTTGATGTTACTACACTCCTACCTGTATGGCTCATATCCTAGAACGAATGTCTTGTTATTAACACATCCCCAACCAAATGCCAGGAGCTCATTTTAGACTGGTGTCTTTCTGTGGAAAGAATATGAGGGCAAGATGAGGAAGTAGAAGTAGCAGACAAAGATAGTCAATGAGATGTAATGCAATTTACATACATTTTGCATTTTATTTACACTTCATGAAATCTCACTGGCCATAGCAGTAGCAGACAAGCATTACCAAACCCATGGGAAACTGTTGACATGACAAGTATTTTCCGCACACCAACCAAATGACCAACTCCTCTAAATACTGTGCGCGCAAGGGAAAACAAAAACCCGCACGACATGGCCGCATTTAAAACAAGGACGTTGTTCAAACAGCGTTGTACACACGTGGCCAAATGCGCAATATCAGCCCAACAGTACTGTGAGACAATCAGCAGGATGGATTGGACAAACTGCCCGTTATCATTTGCTCGTCCCTTCGTTTGCCATGCATTCACACACCTGATTGTCGTCCAACAGACCGATATCAGACGGCGGTTGGGTGGCTTAGTTGAGCGCATGTACAGGCCTTCAGATTGCCTCTGTGATAAATGTTTCCCCTCTATTGTGCTGTTAGCAGGGTGATGATTTGGGCCCTGGATGGTACCAGGAAGCAATACTGTTGTCTTACTGTATCTCCTTGGATATCAGCAATGCAACCCTATTGCTTTATTCATCCGAGCATTGCCCTGTTTGAGAGAATCTTTTTATGAATCTTTGAATAGAGATTGACAGACTTCCTTTGGGATGTGGTGTGGTATATTAAATAGCACAGATCCAGGTGTTAATGAATCATTATTACATAGTTACATTTTTATTTTGGTTGAAAAAAGACATACGTCCATCGAGTTCAACCAGTATAAAGTACAACACCAGCCTGCTCCCTCACATATCCCTGTTGATCTTTGGCACGGCCCTCTTCATGGTAGATCATAGCCTGGCCTGGCATCTGCTAAAATAGATTGGAAGCTCAGCGAGAGAGGTCAGACTCTTTAGAGACGTCTCATTTGAAAAAAAAGTATGTCTGTTGCTTCTATTTTCTGCCCTATTTCCGAGACTGTGGTTAATAATTGCAGCAAAGGAATCGCAGGACAATGTCATTCTGTTCTCTGCTGCCTCTTTATGGCGGTAATGTGCGGACTTTGTCCTGCCTGGTGATATGCTCATTCATTCTCTGTTGTCATTGGTCAGATCTGCTCCGGCATTGACTGCAGGTTTAGTCTCACTTCATATTTGTGCTGCAAAGAGGACAGGACTCTGAGATCCAGGGCTACCTGGCATAGACAGTGTGCCTGTGATGTGGGGGGGGGGGGGGGGGGGTGTTGTATAACAGAGCTACAGGAATTACTGGCTGCTGAATTATGCCATAGCCGTGTGTTGCTTACAGCTCAGTGCCTTATTGCAGAAATTGTATTTTGATACTATGGGCAGTACTGTAAATGTAACACTATAAAAAATACGCAGGATGTGAGTTGTGCCTAGATAGCAGTTTAAATGCATCCTGTTCCCCCTCCCTGTGTTTTTGCTTTGGACGTTTAGAAGGTTAGCGCATTTCTTGTGTATTGCTTTGGTATTTCCTTGCAGTGTGTATGCTTCCATAAAGCAATTAAATATATACTAAATGTGTCATCGGGTATTTATTATTCTGCCGTCAGCTGTCATCCTGAAGCATAAGCTTTAATTAAATATGAATAAAATTCTTCACCATATTACCTTCTAAAAACATTTCCATATTCATGCTACCAGTATAGAACCCATTCTCATTGGGTAAGGGTTAGGTTATACTGTAATGAAATGCATCCATATACTTAATATGTATCCTGGTGTATGGGGATAGTAACCAAAGTAACATACTGGCATATTAACAAAGGAAAGCTGTAAGATGTAAGGTCATTTTAAAGAGTAACTGTAGCAAAAATGCAACGAATACATTTTTTTCTTTTGTTTTTACAATATACATTTTTAGTCAGTGTTTACCCATTGTAAAATCTCTCCTCAACCCAATTTACATTCTGAAATTTTATCACATATGGTGACATCTTTACTGCTTTCAGGGGCATTTTCATTCCTGTAAAAGTGGGTATCCTGAATAACAGTTAAAGCCCAGTGTTTTCCCTCAGCACCCTATGCAGACATCTTCTAACACTTTTACAGCATTTATAGTCTGAAATCCAACAAGTTTCTTTCATAAGAGGATGGGGCATCGTCAGGGGATAAAGTATCAAGGTGTGAAATGCTATATTTGTGGTAGCAAGTAAAGGGGTTGCTGCTGGAACAATGTAAACTGCTGCCATGGCATGCAGCCCTGCTGAGCTTGCCTTGCTCCAGGCATGCAGGCTGATCAGAAGGGAGGGCCCATTCACAGGGGTGTTGGTGACCAAGGCCTCTGTATGACTAAGATGATTTTGGGTGCTCAGTAATATTGTGGTTAGACAGCCAGCCACCCCTGCCAGAATTCTCTCCCCCTCTGTTTTTCCAGAGAGCGGTTTAGGCCCGGCCTGAAATAACTTCCAGATGTCTGTAAGAAATGTTGTAGGGAACGAGATCCCACCCTATCTTCGGTTGTGTGAATAATAAACGGCAGCTTGCAGAATGTTCCCGCATGCACACAACGTGTAAAATCATCCCTCTCCAGTTCCCTGACTACAATAAGCAGAGCGATCAGTTATTATGCTGTTTCTGGCCTGCGCCATGGCTGTTCCTCTATTGTTCTGTTGGTTTTTTTTATTACCATATATACAGGCTCATGACCTGATCACAATCGTTCCCTTTGTTTTCCAGTAATTGTTTGCAGGTTTGTAGCTGACAGAGCACCACTCATTGTAATCGGGGGAAGAATTGTTTTTAATGGGGAGCAGTTCAGTTTTTCGATAAGCAATCTTTGCAGCCTTAAAATCTCTTCCTCGCTGCGAGGGCGAGTTTGAACATGTAACGCCCTGGATTTAGCTGCTAGTTTTCCTGCCCTGCTTCACGCACACGGCCTTTTTACGTGCCAGGTGTTAGGCCACCGTGCTACTTTCCAAGTATTAGTCAACCTCTGGGCTAGAACATTCACATTTGCAAAGCGGCCGCTGGCCAAGCGGGTTAAGGCTTGCCTCACGAAACGTCTAGTGAGTGAGCTGCATTTGTCAGAATGGATTTCATGGCTTGGGATAATTGGGCGAAAGCTTTCATTGGTCTTACTTTATTCCCTCTTTCTTTCTTGAAATAAACTTGCTCTGGATGTCTGACAGTACGAATAGAAAGAGACAGCAGGCTGCTATTGTGGATGGTATGGTTTATTTGTTTTATGCTGTTACCCAACTCAAAAATATACATAAGTGAAAAACACCCCAAATCAACAGTAAAATCAAACAAGAACAATGTTTTAATAAACGCTCTAACGTCTCCTCTCTGTCTCTTCTCTCTTTCAGATATGGACGTGTGGAGAGTGTCAAAATTTTACCCAAAAGAGGATCTGATGGCGGCGTGGCAGCATTTGTGGATTTTGTGGATATTAAAAGTGCACAGAAGGCGCATAATGCTGTCAACAAAATGGGGGACCGTGACCTTCGGACGGATTATAACGAACCGGGCACCATTCCAGGAGCTGCCCGCGTTTTGGATGAGACAGTTTCCATAACGTCTCGTAGTAGAGAGGTTTCTGGGTTCAGAGGAGGTGCCGGGGGTCCGGCTTACGGCCCCCCGCAGTCACTTCATGCACGGGAAGGACGATATGAACGGAGACTCGATGGGTAAGTTGTAAGGTTTCTCTAGGCAGGTATTTTGTGTTTTATATGATGAGGAAACAAAAACTCGTAGGTTCCCCCCGATGGATTTAAAATTTTGGGAAATCCGTATGCTTCCTCATGGGTTTGGAAATATAAGCTTCTTTATTCCCATTGGCTGGGATCTTGTGGATCCGTAAAAAGTGTCTTACTGCAGCTTGCTGGATATATATCGTGACTTAATGTTACGTGGAAGTATGGTGCTGGCTCACATGGATTATATGGTCTTTGGTCTAGTATCGCTATGTCTTTGGATCTATATTTGGAGTTACTCTAATCCTACCTCCTGGAGTGTAACGAGCAGCCATTTCTCTTGGCTTAGAGAACGGGGACCTTGACCACGGATTGTTGATCGCTAGGGAACTAAGCTATCATGCACTCTGTGGATTGTACTCTTCTGTAAACTGGAAGCTGGCTTCTGAAGACTGAAGACTCGCACCTTTTGGATCTACAGAGATTGGTTCCTCTGGGGATTCACCTGACACGTATCTGGCAATGTATAAAACTGCTCTACAATGGAATGTTATCTGGTATTGGAGAAATTCACTGGACTCGGGACTAAAAATGGATGCTGAAGCTGGAAAGGGGATTACTGTAATCAAGTGACCTGAAAATGTCGGGAGAGAGGGAGTACACCTAGCCTTCAAGCCCGAGTGGTTGGAATGTGGATATAGTCATTGTCTGGATGTCTATAACCATGTGAATTAAACGCTGGCTTGGACATATACATGTGGTGGTTTCCGTGAAAACAGCAGCTGCTGAGACAGTTTTTTTTTCTTTTTTTCCCCTCATTTTTTGGTCTTCAAACATTCAAGTGGATGATACTCGGAATCTGGGGGTTGAAGAGCGATCATAATGGTTTTTCCCGCCCATAGGATGCTCTTCCTCTGTGGATTGCTCCCTTTTTTTTACTTTTTTTTTTTCCAATTTTTCTTGGTTTGGTTACCTAAGAATACACTTTTCTTGGTTCATCAAAGGTTTCATTTGAACCCAGTGCCCTTTTGCCTCATTGAGAAGGTGGATTTACCCTAAAAAGGGACCAAATTGGGGAAGTTATGTTCTCAAATCACTCCCTAGCTTTAATTGGGATTGTAGGTCGTGTTTCCTCAAACGGAAAAGGTTGGTATGTGCTGCCCTGTATATATTGCGCCCCTCTCCTAACCCAAAGCCAATCCTGTATTTCCACTAACCCCCTGTACAACTTAGCACTAATAGATACAACAGCAGCTGTGTTAGCTCCTAGTTTTCTGATCTTTACAACTTTGCTTCCTCCTCTTCTTCCTTTCTGCTCTTAATTTCCTCTTAGAGATTGTATTGATGTGTCTTTTTCGTAACTGTAATACTAAAGCTACCTCACTCTCTTGTCTCTAAGTTTCTGCTTTTCTAATACTTAACAGTGAAAAATTCTGTTTTTTCCCTGTTCAATTTGCCACAGTCCTCGCCAGTGCAATATTTCCGAAGAAAAGTTAAGATTTTTTTTTTCCTTCTATAAAATGTTTTCTGTTTGTAGTGTGAATGGATGTTCTGAATTCTAGACCTTAATTTCAACCTTGGGGAAATGCTAGTCTACATGGCAAACATGAATCTGACCTCCCAGGCGGAGAGGTTTTAAGCTAGGCTGCAGAGAACCAGGATAATTACTGAAGACCCTACTCACCTTCTGCATAAGCTTGACTGATTACCTCCACCACCACCTAGAAGAACCACCAGAGGCTGTATGACCAGAGGAGGCAAGAGGGGGATGAGGAGCTTCGGGTTAGGCAGTCGTAGGCATAACAATGTGTTCCCCTAGCGGACACACATTGAAACTTTTATCTGCCCGATGCCCTCTCAGCTACCATATTGTATTCTGAGGAAGCCCGAAAAATGCCTGTCAGAGGGGGACTGTTTATCTGTTGCACAGTTAAGACCCAGCACAAAGGATTTCAGCGAAACTATTAGTTTTCTGTTTATGGTGTACTTTTTGTGTAGTATGAAGAGAAACGCAACATTGGTGAATAATGACGTAATTCCACTGATGTCACACATGTATCGCCAGAGTAGAACTAGTCTTCTGTCTGTTGTCCTTTCACTTCAGACAGGAACACACAATTCTGCGAAAACATGCTTGAATAGCAGATCACTGTCTGTGTTTTGTGTTCAGATGTAGTATGTGGCAGGAACGCCAGCGAGTCTGTGATCTAAAACATTTTCCGCAACACTATTGGGGGAGCGGTGCCCTCTAAGAAAAATGATGGATGCTGAGTGCCCAACCCCTCCCCCCCCTTTCCCATATCCACCCTGTTGTAACATCAACTCAAGTTCTACTTGACACACACACATTTGTTAGGAGTACTCGATATCTGCAATCAACTAAAACTCTTATTCAGACTTATTTATTCTTAATATATCTTTTTTTTTTTTTTTTTTAATTTTAAAACTCGGTATCATAGACTGACAATAAGAAGTACCCCCCCTACTCAGATCAAGCACCCTTCGGGGCATGCGTACCTAGGATCCTGGAACAGGTTGAGCAGTCCTTGACATACACGGACTGTTTAACATGAGATCAGAACAGATCCTTTAAAATGCAGTCATCAGTAGCATCTGTAAGCAATGAACTTGACATGTTAAAATGGAATCGAGGAGAGCTATAAACGGGAAAGGGACAGGGAGCCCACTATAGTGTAGTATATAAATACTCAAAGAATCCATAAAGTCTGAATAATGGATTGACACTCACAGGCCTGGGTTACCACAAAGGCAACCACAGTTTGAATGGGTACAGAGAACAAACCCGACCCCACTCTGGTTAAGAAGTCACCCTCTGTAGTACTGGAAGCATGGGCTGACACCCTTACACCTGGGATGGGCAACAAGTGCTGATATAATCGGAAAACAGAGGCGCCAACAAATATGAAATATGCTAAAAGCAGTTTAAAAGGAGGTAGCGGTGGATTTACCTCCAAAGGTCACAAATGGTCTTAAAGAACTACACCAGACGGCGTGTTTTGCAGAAAAAAACATCTGTTGGAAAAAATAAATTGGAATGTCTGAGAACCGGTTTCTGAGCTCGGTGCCGCTTTAAAATTTGTTGGCAACTCTGATTATCGATTTATACCAACCGAGGATTGCTCAGAAGTCAGGCGCTACTTGTAATTGAGGTGCCATGTCTGCCTGGCTCTGCATTATAAAGGGAATTAATGTATACATCTGTCCTAGCCAGCATATACTGCTACATGCCACGCATAGCTTTCTTTTCTTATATGCGCTCAATAGCTGATTAAATGTAGGGTTCAAAGATGTACACATTAAGACTTTCATGGCAAAATCGATCATGGCCCACTCCGCGAGCCTTTTTTATTGCCCACCGATTTTCATGGGAGGAGGTACTCCTAACATTATCAGATTACCTTTCACGTAGAAGCATCAGAAATGCTCTAATTCACCACCTGCTAGCCCTGTATCAAAATATGCATACACTTGCATTAAGTAAGGAGTATGCTCATTAAAAAGAGATAGAACAGTGGCAATTCTCCCACACTTGTCCACATGCAGCAGCTTGCAATGATCGTGCTTGAATTGATACTGGAATAAGGTAGACCTTTTTTAGCTGGCACATGAATAGCCTTGCCTTAAGTGTTATCATGGGCTCATCACCGGTTCAGGATTGTGGCAGCGAGAAGATTGATGATTTGTTTAGATTCGCCAGTGTCCCCTGAACAGCTTTTTTTTTTTTTTTTGAAGCAAACATGTCATTCATCCCTTGACTACTCTAAGTACTGAACTAGTCCATCGTAATTAGTGGAACACTATTACACTCATAACCTTGAAGCCTAACACCTTACTTATCCTTTAGAAATTGCAGAAGGTACCCATACATTACTCAATTTTCGATTAAGCAATCAACTTAATTGGGCCATCAACTACAGTGTGGCTGATCGAATGTCGATTGAGTACTGGCCCACACACTACATGCTTAATCCTGTCTATTCTCCTTCACTAATTGATCCGAATGATGCTCTGCCTCCATGCTCTGAAACCAAAAATCCATTCTGTCAATCAAAATATTGTGAATGTTAGCTGATTCCTCTCCAACGTGCCTAAATCATGTATATTGGTTGTTTTGGCCAGATATCGGACAACAACTTAAATAAATGTAACTTCCATCGATGAGGCGGAATGGAGAAGGCACAGAATATTTATATCAGGCTTTTCGCCTGACTGTCTCAAAGCGCCAGAGCAGCAACAGCTAGGGCGCTGTATAGGCAGTCGCAGTGTTAGGGAGTCTTGCCCAAGGTCCCCTCACTGCATTGTGCTGGCTTGCTGAACAGGAAGAGCAGAGATTCCAACCCTGGTTTCCTGTGTCAGAGCCCTAACCCATACACTATCCAGCCACTGTGTCAGAATGAAGCATAATCTATTCTCCCTCGACCAATAAAATGATAGAATGAAAATCGAGGAATGTATGGGAACCGTCACTGTCCAGATTAACCTCCTGTGCCCAACTTTTAACCTGCTTTGGTGGCCATCCAATGTTGGTGCCTCACTATTTTAACCACAGCAAATACAATCAAATCCTTGAACCAGTCTACATGGAGTGCAAACCTCATGAATCTGACCGGTCCATGTACACCTGAGCCCTACATCCCATTGCTGGGACTCAGGTGATGCTGAAACGAAACCTCTTGACAGCCCATCTTGTATGTGGCATCCAAGCTCACCCTCATAAGATGGTAATGCCCCATGGATAACTCATAAGATACCAGTACCCTATGAACTAAAGCAAGTGTCCAGATGAAGAAACCTCTGGATCGGGGTGAGGTGAGTGAAGCGATGTGCGTTTGTGCTTTTAACTTTGCCCCCATTTCAAGAGTTTCAACTTCAAAGTTCTGGTTCGAGCACTTCCTCTGTGCGCCTCTTTGAACTCTGCTGCGGCTTCCGGCAGGGAGGTATTGTTAGCGTGTCGGGGCCCAAACTTTGCAGATGAAGATCTGTGGAGGTAAGTACACAGCTTTTCACTCACCTCGCCACCCCCTTTCTGTAGCATTAGCACACAGTAGGAAGTTTCTAAGTCTAGTTAGAAGCCTTTATGGTCCCGAAAGACCCAATTCCACGACAACCTTCCCAGCTTGGAAGTTAAGTCTGCCTTGTGGAATTTCCATGGTCAGTGGATTTGCTTTTTGTTTGTCATTATTACTTTCCCATAGCTGAACAAATTCTAGTATGTAAAGAATGCAAAGCTGCCAGTCCTCACCAAACCTAGTGCTATGTAATGGCCATGAAACCCCTCACACGTGGCTCATACAATGTATGTTCAATCCCGTATAGTTACATGTTAACGACTGCATGAACTGCTTTTTCTTCTTAATGTACTGTGGCAGGAGACTGAATACTGCTTCCTTCTCTTGAAACAGGGCTTCTGAAACACGGGAGCGGTCATATGACCATAGTGCCTATGGACACCATGAGAGGGGGACTGGAAGCTTTGAACGGACACGACATTACGATCAGGATTACTATAGAGACGCTCGGGACCGGACCTTACAACATGGAATATTCTATAATTCTCGCAGGAGTCCAAGTCGCTTTGACACTCATGAGTCTCGTTATGAGTCAAGGACCCGGGAGCCGTTTACATTGCCTAGCGTGGTACACAGGGATATCTACAGGAACGACATTTCCAGGGAGGTACGAGGGAGGCGGCCTGATCGGACCTACCAGCATAGCAGGAGTCGCTCGCCCCATTCATCCCAGTCCAGGAACCAGTCCCCTCAGAGGCTGGCTAGCCAAGCAACGCGGCCCGCCAGGTCACCCAGTGGCAGTGGCTCCAGGAGTAGATCATCCAGCAGTGACTCTCTCAGCAGCAGCAGTAGCACAAGCAGTGACAGGTAGGTTTTACAGTGAGGACTACTTACCCCTCGGTCTTCAAGAAGGCTCTAAAGTGGAGCTCTAGCCAGAATTTTTTTTTTCCCGGTTTTTGAATCGAGTCAAGAAGAGTGACAGAATGGTGTCTTGCTCTTATTGCTTTCTTAGTCCAAAGTGGGGAGATTTTCCTTTGCTCTTTTTATAGACTGTACATATCTGGTCAGAAAAAAATCCAACTAAACCCAAAATTGGACAGGGAGAATTCTGATAACCGTACAATAAGGGAATATTAAGGTGAGGGAGTAGTGGACAGCTGGTGAGCAGGTCAGTCAGGGTTGACCATGTGTAGGAAGAACAATCTATGCTAGACTTAAATTCCCACCACCGCTGCATTGCAGTAGAGACCATGTGTTTACATGAGAAAGGCGGGACTTGTAGTTTACAGGAAGCAAAGGACCTCGGGAACCTATCAAGCTTTGTATGGAGAGGTCCACAGCTGCAGGCAAGCAAGGCTATCCTATGTGTTTTTGAACTTGTAAAGTTCAGTGTCAAAATTTAACGTTTACACTAACCAATGCGATTGCTTTGGGAATTATCCTTGTCAAACTTTGGGTTTGGTTGGCCTTTAATACGATTTTCAAGCAAACCTGTTTACACTGACATTTATATACAAGAGCTGGCACAGCAGAGCGTTGGATCAGATCACGGTAGATTGTTGGATCATATGTTCAGCTTGTCAGAACCGAGGCCCAGGCTTTCCTGCCTTTCCGTTGTATGCAGTATGTCGGCAGTCTATCGAGGCTTCCATGGTGAATTGCGTAGGTTAGAGGTCTGCTTTAATACTCAGCTATGAAACTGATGGACAGAAATAATGACATGTAGAACGCAGAGGTGTATCTGGTTAGTGCTGTTTATTTTTGTTAGAGACTGGTAAATAAGGGCTTTCATATAGATAAGCTGATGGTACTAATGCTTTACCCAGTCTGCAAATCTGAACTTTTTTTTTTGGTTTTTAGCTTTTCCACATAACATGTTCCCTTTACCTTCTCTTGTTTAAGTAGATCACATCTCCATCTTGATAATAGTTTACTATATTTGGTCCTTCTGTTCAGTGTAATAGAGTGGCGTATAAATGGAGATTTTCTTAGGAAAGTGTTAAAATGAAGATAAAATGTGTGCTGCCCTGCTGAAGGTTACGCCCTTATGCCTGGTATACACTTTGCAATTTCCCATCAGACGAGTCGAATGGATAATTTTCAACATGTCCGATAGACTCCTGATCGATGTTCAGATCACTACTACACAAAATCGATCATATTATTGAACCGGAGCAGATCGGACATGTTAGAAATTAGCAATTGGATCTGATGGGAAATTGCATAGTGTGTATCTAGCATAAATCAGGTGTCTGATGGGCCTGATGTCTGAGGTTTTAAAGAGGAGCTGTCAGCCATACTATCTCAGAAAAAAACACTACATATAAGTAGATAAATACTTGCTCTACTTAACATATGTATTGCACTGTCCACGTTTTGATTTTAGTGATTTTTCTACAGTAAAAAAAAGAGAAATATTTCTTAGCATTTCCCATTTTAAGTGAGGCTATTTTGAAGCCAATTCTGATGTCATTTCCTCCCTGATTATGTATACATTGCCCGCCCTCCACTATAGAAAGTGCATTGTCTCAGCATGAGAAATACTGGCCAATCGGAGAGGAACAGAGGTGTGGGAGGGGAAAACAGGAGGGAAAGAGGCTTCAGCCAATCAGGCTACTTTAGTTAAGTCTGAGGGGAAGTACAGAAGCAAAAAAGGACAACCCAGCATGCCCTGCAACTTCCTTTTTGTTTACCAAATTTTGTGTGTACCAAAAAAGAATCGGGTAAACCCGGGAATGATCATTTATCAACAAGAATAGTAATATTGATTTTAACTTTTGGATTGCCTGATTATAGCATCCTTATTACTTGTTTACCAGATAAAAATAAACAATTGATTTTTTTTTATTTTATGCCTGGCATTTGAATTGTGTCCCCTGTAATGAGGCCGGCTGTGCCAGTTAACAGCATTCTCTTGTTTTCAGTGACTGATAGAGATGTATACCTTGGTGCATTCATTGAGACTCTTGTCTGATTTTGGTTGTGTTTGCTGGACTGCTGGTGAAAGTCTAGGACTCCCGCTGTGTTACAGGAACCCCTAGTGATGTGGTGATTGCTGCACTCTTTCTGTACACACAGATGTGTCTGCATGCTTGTGTCACATTCTTGCCCTTACAGTTACAGCATCAGTGACAGTGTGACTTGGCAGGAGATAGCATTGCTGCATGTCTGTGTGTGTCTTGTGATTAATGTGCTTCCAATTCACTGTGTCTCGGCCTTTTTGGAGAATTCTGCACAGTCTGCCTTTTTTTCTAATCGCTCACCAAAATGGCATGAATTTTTTTTTTCCGTTTATTTTCTTTATGCCCCAAAAAAGAAACTAAACCATGAAGCTAGAGAAAAAGAAAAATCTTGGTGATCTCTCTCTTTATAGGCAAACTCTTTATTTGGCTTTTGTGATTACTTCAGGTGGTCAAAATACAGAAAGTAACAGTTGTTGTTTTATATCTGCTGCGAATAATATTCTGTCTGTGTATTATAACTTGAATCTGTCAGGTTAACCTCTTCTCTCCCTGCACTGCTTGTCACATGACTGCAGGACGCCAATAACTGTTTGTTCAGCAGCTTTAACATGAAGTTCCTCACCCCCAATCCCTAGGAGAGGAGTGTTTGGTGCTATTACAACAAAGTAATTGGAAACCTTATGAAAAGATATATAATATATGCTTAAAGAAAGTGATTATGTGGAGAAATGATCAGAAGATACAGTGTCAGAAATAAAATGTTTCTGTAATTGAAAATAGCAGTTCTTTCCAGAGGAGAACCTCATTTGTATAGAATTCTGAAGCTGTCCAGGTGGCGGGTGAAATTTGTACAGTAGCTGACTCCACTGACCAAAATTAGAGCAAATCTCAAATGTAAGGTTCCAGTTGTTGCTTGCTGTGTGTGGGATAGTTTGTTCATAGACCATCTGCTTACAGGGGGAGATTTGTGAAGAACGTACAGAACACAAAACGGGAACAGTGAAACCATTTATAAAAACATTTAGTTGTATTCATAAATTTGCCTTTTGTTTCCCGAGAAAAGCTCTGAATGAAAATGCAACCTTGTTCAGACACCCTACAAGCCTGGTTCAGACATCCTACAGACTTGGTCACACAGCCTACAGCCTGGTTCAAACACCGTACCTAGGAGAGGTGTAAAAAAAAATGCTGTATTGTGGAATATACCGTGAAAACTTAGCAGGTGAGCCTGGAACTGCTCTTGTATGCCGGTCAGGATTGCAGGTGCCGGAGCTACAAAGATATGAAGGGCAGCCATGAAAGATGCTCTGGTAATAGAGCAGCAATGGCCTGATTTGCACCAGACTCGGTCGCCAGCTTGCTTGATAAATCCCCCCGCAGAGCTGCTGCTTACATCCGTACAAGAGAGGATTTACTACACAGAAGGGTAACTGCACTGCTTAATATTTCACAGCAAATATTTATACGGCGTAATCCGCTCAGATGAAATATAATAGACCACAAGATCACAGCTTCGTAATTGCAGTAGCCTCTCGATTAATACATGTGGGTAAATATATATGGGACAATATAGCAAACTGCTGATTACCGGTATTTATCTATTGCTTGTCCTCATGTGACTCTCTGAGCTTCATGCTTTGCCTTATATTTTCTTTTCTAATATTTATAGAGGTAAATGTAATTGGTTGTTTTAATGAGATAAATCATTTGTGCTTCTGAAGGAAAGTATGTTTTACTTGTGTCTATGCTTACTTGCTGTCTCTCTCCCGTATATTATTCAGAAATAGACATTTGCCTTATTAAAACAGGTGTTTGGGATAATTCAGGTTGGTGCAAGCATACAATGTCTCCCACAATGCATCACTGCTGAATATGCAAATCATCCTTTGTTGTCCCTGTAAGCTAGCCACACCTCTAGAACCACTGGAATGCAATGATGTATAAGCTTGTTAATTGTACAGAGCTACAATAATCCGAAGTGTTTTGCAGAATTTGCATAGCATGTAACCACAGAGCACTGTACTGTTACAGCCAATAGCTAAAGATCTATTTCGGCTACAGCTGGATACACGTCAGATAAAAATCTTTGAAAACCGAGAACTGAATTTGCTGCATCGGTTTGTCAGGAAGGTTTGGATGGCAGATCATTCTATCGATACTGCACACGATTAGTGCATGCAAAAGACCTGAGAAATGCTTTTATAGTTTCTCTATTCTTCTTCTTTGCATGCGCTGTGCACACCGAAGAAATATCTGATGATCTCATACACATCTTGTGTAATGAACGATTGTCGGCAGATCATATGTAGTTGAAAGATTGAGAGACAAATATATGTGTTCGTCATCTGTGGAGGATTTTTGCAAACTGTTTTACAATTACCACCAGATCGATCGTTGATCTTTTGTTTTCCAAAGACTTATCTCACGTGTGTACACAGCTTGACTCTGGTGAAAAAGTAGTCTTTATAATGTAGCATGCATGTAGCTGAGCAAACTCTATGCCTAAGCACTGATTGTCAGCCTGATGGGAGTAAAGAAATGCTACTGTTATTATTATTTGGTGATTATTGCACACAGACCCATCAGTGTTACATGCTGTACGTGAGTCTTTAAAGCGGATCCGAGATGAAAAACTAACTATAACAAGTAACTTGTCTGTATATCTTATCTAAAGTTTAGATAGTTTACACAGCAAATCTAGCTGCAAACCGCTTTCATAGAATATGATTATTTCTTCCTGTGATACAATGACAGCAGACATGTTGTTTGTAAACATTACACAGAGGCAGGTTTATCTGCATCTTGAGCAAAAAACCTAATCCCCCCCTCCTCCTCCCTCCTTACCTTTGCCTCTGAAATCTCTGGCTAGTAACACCTCCCCCTCCTCCTGCCCAGACTGAGCTCCCATGAGCCCTTGCTACTGTCTGAAAGTGCCTTGGCTCTCTGAAAACCTGTGGGCGTGGCTTGTTTCGTTTATAGGGAATTAGAGTATTAAAACAAAAAAGTATTTGGCTTGAGGAATGCCCTATAAACAGTAGGAAAGGAACACAATTATGCAATGAGTAAAAGTTCATCTCGGATCTGTTTTAAGGAAAGATTTGTATATAAATCATCAGATATGTCATTGTTTCCCCAGGGATGCAGTAAATATCCTCTGATTTTTTTTTTTTTTTTTTATTATTTTTTTCTGTAGCAGAGCCAGTCACACGAGATATAAAACTTGCTACGTTCTATAGTTTTCTGCACTCTGGAATGCAGTGTACGGTATATTGATGGGCCACTAGCTTGTGTGGGCAGCCCTCTCTTCTCTACCTCACCCAGAGCTTTATGTACGTTGTACAAAGTGTTCTGTACCATGTATTGTCTGTGCGGTCTCTGCAGAAATTCTATTGTATTTTACTTGCAGTGCTATGGCAGAGGCAGGTGCTGTAGAAACAATAATATAATTTGATAAGATGTAGCCTTACTTTTATACTACGTAGCTATTGCTAGGATCGTGTGCTCAGAATGTTGCTACACATGACTAAACCAGATGCGTTGTTTTTAATTTTTTTTGTATTGTCTGTTTTTGTTGTGTTTACAAATGTTATGTTTAAAATCTTCATTGCCTTTTCTTGTTGTTGTTAATTTTCTGTCCGATTTACTGTCAGATCGGATTCATTCCAACATGTCCGATATGCTTTCCGATCGATTTCCTATTGTAGTGAACGGAAATCGATCGGAAAATGCTCAGAAAGCAGATCGGACATGTTGGAAATAATTGATCTGACAGAAAATCTCATAGTGTGTACCTAACATTAGGGCTGGTACACATCAAGCAATTTTCACTTCCGATTCTGATCACTGATCAAGAAAATATACAGCCTGCCGCCAGCAAGTGATCTCAAGCTCAAAATCTATTTCTTACTTGATCGGAAATGCTGGAAAATATAAATCGAAATACTGGCTGTCGTTCATTCCATTCATTTTCAATCTAAATATGATCGGAAATCTGATTGTAATTTGAAATAATCCCCTACATTTGTATGCTAGCTTTCTTCGATCTGAATATTGATTGACTCACTCGCTCGGATGGGACCTGACGTGAAAATTGCATGGTGTGCATCAGCCTTTTGCAGTGTGCACGGACAAGCGGTTCTAATGCCTGGTACACACCATGCAAATAGATTTCCGACAAGTCTGATCTGCTTTCTGATCGTTTTTCAGACCGATTTTCAACCACTTCTATCCAAAATCAATCAGAAAAATGATCGCTAATCAGATTGTTCCTGTTAGAAATAATCGCTTCAACTCATCTATCTTAAAACAGAAAGAATTTGCGATAATTCAGGTTGGAGTGAGCTTGAGATGTCTCCCAGGGCATCACTGCTGAATATGTGCAAATTAGCCATTGTACCCTTAGAAGCTAAACACACTCCAATGAGTTCTGGGTCACCATGAGCTTGCTGGTTAGTCTGTAACCCATCTATCTGACTGGATATTGCTTGGTGTGTACCATGCGTAATGTTTGGCTGCTTGGGATTTGATTCCTGTGCGTCAGTAATACGTTTTCTTTCAGCAATAACAGCTGTGTATATATTTGGTAACATCCTTTTTTGTAACTGGGGTAAAAAAAAATTCTACAGAAATCCTTGTGTATTTGGTCCATGCTGGATGTGAAATGGTTAGCATGGATTTTTCTCTGGCTGCTTTTGTTCTCTAGGAGTGGTTTTTGTTTAGGGGCGGGGGGCACGTGTGGGTCTGCGGGTCTGATTTCGGCGGTGCGTGTTGTCCTCTGCTGTTCAGCCGAGGCAGTGTTTCGTTTCAGCCATGCTCTATGTTTATACCGAGCAGTATTTTTAGCTGCGAGTCCATAAAGAAGACGCAGGAAGCAGTAGGTGGCTGCAGCTATCTGCCCTTTGAAGTGTGTGGGAACGGAGCGTGGTCCGACGACGTTGACTGTGCAGTCCCGAGCCGTGAGCCCGCTCTCTGGTCGCAGGGCTGCAGTAAAGAGGGCTGCTTGTTTTGTGTGTCTGCAGCCAGTCTGGACTGGAATAATCCAGTTTCACTTGGCCGAGTGCCACCTCCCAGGCCCAGCCAGCACTGTGCACTTCCTTCATTGCTGCCGCCCAGAGCCTGGGGGGAGGGGGGCCCTCTCATAATGCAGAGTGTGAACTGCTTTTCAATTAACCCGGATATGTTACAAAGAGGCCAGCTGGAAGGGGGGAGGGGGGATTTGCAAATGTCCCTCTTACACCCCCTCCTTTCTGTATTTGTCTAACACCAGCATTGCTGCAGTCCTGTGTTTGCAGATGTGACTTGGAAAACAGACCTTTCTAGGTTGAGCTGTGAATTTTGTCCTATTTCACTTATAGAATGTTGTGCTTTTTAGTACATGCACGACCCAGTACACTCTAAAATATTCACTCCAGATCCTGTTTTCAATGGAGAAAATGATCGGATTGTGCAAAAAAAAAATAAATAAAAAAAATATACAGCCTACTGCCAGTGATTGATCCCAAGCTCTAAATAGATCTTAGTGGGGAGCATAGATACATGAGAACTTTGAAACTCTTTACAATAAGGACATCCAACAGTGCAAGTACATACATAGATGTGTGGTTTGAGACATTACCAGTACTGGTACATGTTCATGTCATACATTACAGCAGACTAAAATACTACGAGGAGGTCACTGCCCTTGCAAGCTTACAATCTAGAGGATCTCTTTCTCAATCGTAAGACTAGCTATCGTTCCATTTGTATGTCCTTTTCGATTCATTTTGGATTGACATCCAATCAGAAAAAATGTTTTAAATCTGGTAGTTACGTAGAAACGTAGGAGTGTACACTAGCTTCTATATCCGATGAATGTGAGATCTGAATATGTGTACGATCACTTGCTCGAGATCTGAAGTTATTATTGTTGTTTAGTATTTTTAAAGCGCCGACATCTTCCGCAGCTTTGTACAGAGTATATGGTCTTGTCACTAACTGTCCCTCAGAGGGGCTCACAATCTAATCCCTACCATAGTCCTATGTCTAGTGTAGTGTATGTATCGTAGTCTAGGGCCAATTTTGGGGGAAGCCAATTAACCTATCTGTGTGTTGTTTTTTTGGGTGTGTGGGGGGAAACCGGAGTACCCAGAGGAAACCCACGCAGACACGGGAAGAACGTACAAACTACTTGCAGATGTTGACCTGGAATGGTTTGTTTCAGGCTTAAAAGCTGCAATCAGCCTGGAATTCTTTTTAATTAACATATAAGAATGAATGGTGCATGAGCCCATTTCTCCACGGGGAATAACGAGGTCAAGCACGGCACGGGGAATAGCGAGGGCGAGCACGGCACGGGGAATAGCGAGGGCGAGCACGGCACGGGGAATAGCGAGGGCGAGCACGGCACGGGGAATAGCGAGGGCGAGCACGGCACGGGGAATAGCGAGGGCGAGCACGGCACGGGGAATAGCGAGGGCGAGCACGGCACGGGGAATAGCGAGGGCGAGCACGGGGAATAGCGAGGGCGAGCACGGGGAATAGCGAGGGCGAGCACGGGGAATAGCGAGGGCGAGCACGGGGAATAGCGAGGGCGAGCACGGGGAATAGCGAGGGCGAGCACGGGGAATAGCGAGGTCGAGCACGGCACGGGGAATAGCGAGGTCGAGCACGGCACGGGGAATAGCGAGGTCGAGCACGGCGCGGGGAATAGTGAGGGCGAGCACGGCACTGGGAATAGCGAGGGCGAGCACGGGGAATTGCGAGAGCGAGCACGGCACGGGGAATAGCGAGGTCGAGCACGGCGCGGGGAATAGTGAGGGCGAGCACGGCACTGGGAATAGCGAGGGCGAGCACGGGGAATTGCGAGAGCGAGCACGGCACGGGGAATAGCGAGGGCGAGCACGGCACGGGGAATAGCGAGGGCGAGCACGGCACGGGGAATTGCGAGCACGGCACGGGGAATAGCAAGGGCGAGCACGGCACGGGGAATTGCGAGCACGGCACAGGGAATTGCGAGGGCGGGCACGGGGAATAGCGAGGGCGAGCACGGCACATCACAGCAAGATGATCACACATTTGATTTTCTTTTTGCAAGAACCAATCCATGGAAAACCTTTCAGTGGATTGGTCATAATCAATTTCCCAATCGGAGATCAGTAGGTCAGAAAGACAAATCTTGATCAGTTAAGATCTACCAGCATATCCAACCATTAATCACCTGAGAATACAATGGCTATCAATTGTTTCCAATCAGTCCCTCTTCATGTTGTTGTCCCTCCCCACTGGTCCTCTGTGAAGTTATGCTGCCTCCTTGAGGCTTTCTCTCTCCCTCTCTCACTCACTCACTCACTCACTCACTCACTCACTCACTCACACACAATCCAGTCTTACTTTAAGCCTAAGGGGCCCATACACTCAGCCGATTTTCTGGCCGATCGCTCGATTGCAAATCGGTTGGCCAATCGATCGATGGCCGATTTCGATGGATTTCCATCGAACTGGCAGGGTGGAAAATGTAGGTCGATCTGATGAGATTGCTTTTCAGTTTGCATTGGCCTTAACCTCCTTGCCGGTTATCCCGAGCTCAGCTCGGGGTAACCTGCGCAGGAGGATATCTCAGGCCCCGCTGGGCCGATTTGCATAATTTTTTTTTTTGTTACAAGCA